>NC_084910.1:305000-457500 GCF_949316345.1 Pungitius pungitius
GCCTGAGTTAGGGGTATTTGATTGGTTTATCCGGGAGAACTTTGAAAGGATTTATGGGATTTATTCAAATGCGATTTGAGGTAAATACTCCTCTTTCAATCTGGGAAAAAACAGAGTGAATGAGTGCACAGCTTTTAGAAATAATCTGAATTATTCAAATGTATGAATGTATAATTTTTAACATCAGAGGGGTTTGTTAATGTATGCAGGTAATGGAGGCTGGAGATGTCATGGAAAATGACGTGGTTGTGGGTGTGTATGTGAGCAGAGTGCGGGTTTGTGTGCGTGACAGACTTGTGAGTGAGTGTGGGCCGGACTGTGTGTCGGCACAGAAATATTCTACCAGATTCCTCTGGGTGAGCCACTCTGGAGATGGCAGATCATCATCTCCTTGAGTTGAGTAAAGTACATTGAAAGTAAACAACTTCCTCCTCTTTCTCCAATAATCCTTCAAGCTGGAACATCTCCTGCCTTCACACTGTTCCTTGCTTCTTCCCCTCCTCTTTCCTATGTCGGAACTGTCGGCCATAATATGACAATAAATCTATGAAAGGTATAAATGGCATCATCAGCTTCACAACAACTGCTGTTGGGACGGATGTGATTTTTGTGTCTGATGGCGATTTGGTTTTAGTGGTTGAGGGAAGGTTTTTCTTTTGACGTAATTGCTCCCCTTGTCTGTGCATTAGATGAACTAATAGGGTTGACTTGGTAATTTAAGGCTGTCTCCCTGCTGCATGGACAGGCTGGAAAGCAGGGAATCACCGGCCATTGCACAATTATGGACAAAAAGGCTCACCAGAGGAGAGCTATGATTTTAAATTGTAAGCATAACAGTAAGCAAAATAAATTCTACCTAACGCTGCGGTCAGTGGTCATGTGATGGTGTGTGACAGGGCATATAATTAAGTATGGATGTGTGTCTGTCAAGGGACTTGCTATCCCGTTTAAAAATAACATGCATCCAACCGTGCACGCTGCACAAGATGTTTCTGTTGCCCATTAAAAGTTGCCATAACTATGTGAACATTTGTGGTCGATAAAACGTGCCGTGGTCCCCGTTTCTGTACTTTTCCGTAAAATGTCATCTTTTGTTTGATTAAAACTCTGCAGGGTCCTCCTCTCCCTTTCAAGGCAGCACTGAAAGCCTCTCTGAAAAGGCTGTGACGCGTGTAGGCTGCCTGTCATGTGACCACGCAGGCTGCCCGAGAGGAGACGGGATCCTTCCGCCGTGTACCAGAGGGAACTCTATTTTTGTTGTGGCGGTCGCCCTGTAATTTAAAAATGTCAGATGGGTGTTTTTGAAATGGCCCGATCCAAAGCAGGAGGTGACGCTGCACAGGTACCGACGCGCTGCTGTCACTCACGAACACTAACACCACACACTTCATTAGTGCACACAGGTTTCTGAGCCATCATCAGATTGTTATTTTTTGGGGGCATCGTGACAACACACAGGTGAAACCTGGTATTGTCCGTATCACTCTTTCTTTTTGTTGTTGACAGCTGGTGCTCTGCAACTTTTTGATATACCTTTTTTTTTTTGATTTTTACCCCGGGAAAAATTAATTTTATTCACAATAATCTTAATAAGCCATTTTATATGTCGCCATGCTGCATTAAGAGCAAATGTACCCACTAATGTTGAGAGATATTTGCTTTCACTCTGATTTTCACATGACTGATGGCATCAGTGTCAAAGGCGGATATTAGCAGAAATGGCACGGCTTAGTTTTGTGGTTCCAGCTCGATTTGACATGTGACAGATATGTGGCCTAGCTTGTTGCCTAGCTAGAAACATCTGTGACAGGTGTCAGCTCCTGTTTACCTCTGCAGATATGTGACACGCGCGGACGAGGCAGCCCAAGTTGGCCCGGAGTGATCCCCTTTGGGTCAGTGGGTCCTCCATGATGGGTGTGAACGTTTAATGGCTGGATTTGAATCCCACCTTAGATCAGATTACCAGAGAGGTAAATTAACCCTTTGGGAGCAGCCGCTCATACGATGTGTCATTTAAATCACCTGCAGGTGTCATGTTCAGCAGCTGGTGACATCAGAACTGTACGTATGTGGATTCTATACAGACCGTAAAAAAGAAAAAAAAGGCTAGACTCTAGTTGGTCTCCTGTTGAATGGGAGGAGTAGGGATGGACAACTCAAATATTGATACGAGCACATTGATCACAGTTGATCGAAGTGCCGTCTATTGGAGAGACCTTGTGGAAAACAGTTGAGCTTGCAATCACTAACTTGAATTCCCTGTGTGTGTGTGTGTGTGTGTGTGTGTGTGTGTGTGTGTGTGTGTGTGTGTGTGTGTGTGTGTGTGCGCGCGTCCACGTCAAATGTATTACCTTCTGGGCAAGCTTGCATGGAGAAGCTAAAAATGGATTTTCTGAATCTCCTCCAGCCCGAGAGGTTGCGGATATTTTTCACACAGACAGAAGTTTCTCCATGTGCGCTTTTCTGCACAGTTCAGATTGCTACAACCGTTTTTCATAATCTGGCTTTTGTGTAGCCAACAAACCCAAAACAGATTTTCACACCCACCCTTACACACTTACACACACACACACACACACACACACACACACACACACACACACACCGGAGTTCAAGCGTATGTCACCTTTATCCAGGCATCATGAACCGATAACAAGTCTTCCATTACTTGACTTAATGTGTTTTTAACTGTGGAGTTTAATGCATTGAGCATGACACACTTATTTGAATACAGCTCTGTGGGTGCAGCATAACTCTTAACATTGTATTAACATTGTAAAGGCTTTTTTTACGACCAAACCTGAAGTTGGTCTGCATGATGCAAATCGTCTGAATGGATGGCGTGTACAGAAGAACACAATCCTATTCTACTAATCTACTAACAATCAGATACTAAGAATACTGTTGGACTTTGGTCTCCAAAATCTTCCAAAAGGTCCTGGAGGAGCTATGGATTAGTCTTTATTTGGTCTTTAATACTTTGTGCTTGGCAACAAACTGTTGTGAGTGAAATTAGAAGCTTTTTGCAGATCCATCCAAGTCCATACCATCCTTTACAAGGAGTCAATTCACTGGGGGGCCCAGTAGACATTTGATTGAGATTGAGCTGTGATTAATAACACACTGTAACAGTGACAGGGCTCTGTGGCATAGCGGCACAGCCAATGTTAAAATGATTAGGCGTGTTAGTATTAATAATACTAAATATATTCTGTTCTCTATGGATAAGAAACATGTGCTGATGGTTAGTCCCGTTCATCCACCTGCAGCTGGACAACAGGTCAGCGCTGGGTTCTGCTGCTTTGGCAGGTTGCAGTGAACTGATTGCCAACCAGTTTTATGCTTTGTTTTTGTTCCTCAACCACAGTAAGTACATTTGAGATGGAGCCTCGTCCCTCAGCCCCTTTGTCCTCCTGGTCTCGTTGTTGACTACTGGTCAACGTGTACTTCGGACACACTCGCTGCAGACGGGTATTTAAGGCGAGGTTTGGACGACCTCATCATGCGTGTCTGTGAAAAGGCTCACTGCCGCTCTAAAGGAAGGAGACACTGCTTCTGTTCTTTCTTGCGGCCGCTATGGGACCATATTAAATATCTTTTCTTTGGCTCTTTCTCTAGAAGTTGAAAATAACTGCCGTCATCTTTCACTCGCTTTTCTGCCGCTGTCTTCTTGTTTGTCCTCTTTTCATCCTCCCTCCCCGGGCTGGACAAAAAGGCAACGCAGGGCCGTGTGTGCGCGTGTTTGTTTGTGCGCGTGCGGCGTCTTGTCCTGTGATTTAGTGCCAAGCTGGCAGCAGAGGCGAGTGAATAGGGGGCCCCGTTTCACACAAAGGGAGCACGGGACACACACCAACACACACTCGCAACTCCCAGTCAAAGCCAGACTGCAGGCCACCAACTGCACACCTGGCAGGCTGCTATTATGTCACCAGTGTGTGTGTGAGAGATTGTGTAAGTCCAGCAGACGCCATCTGCTCTGTCCTCTGTGAACTCCACACCCCCCCCCCCCCCACGATATCAAAATACACTAAAGCCTCTGATAATGTCGTACTTTTTAACTGTAGTATCCTCCCCCCGGTAGCTGTATATATCTGAATCAGTGGTATGTTGTACAGCTCGATGAGTCGTTTGTCTTGAGCTGTGGTTTTAGTGGTGTTAAAGACTCTAACAAATGCCGTCTGTTTTACCTCCCTGTACTCTTTAACGGCTCTGTAATAAATCTACAACTCTATACACAGTCTTAAATACAGTTTAAGGTAACTACATAAAATGTAAACTATATGAATAATTACTCTATAAATTATACGGTTCTACCGATGTTCATACAGCATTGGTTTTGTTGTGTGAGGTGTTTTCTCACAACAGAAGTGTGTGTGTGTGTGTGTGTGTGTGTGTGTGTGTGTGTGTGTGTGTGTGTGTGTGAGACACTTTCAGGGCACAGGAGTCAAGTGAAGAGATTACAATGCACAACAGCAAATGTTATAGTATGAAGATGGATAATGTGAGGATTAATACGGCAGAAGAATAGCAGCATGAGCAAGTGAGCGATAGGTGACGTTTCCCTGAGATACGTGTTTTGGAGAAAGTAGTTTCTCTCTGTTTCCATTAATTCCCTCTCGTCTCATCTCTCTTCTGTAAAATGTTTCTCTTCTGACCCTCTTATTTTTTGTCTTTTCTCTCACATGAAGGCCATGTGTACACAATATTCCCCCCCCTGTGTGGGGGAGGGGAGAGCAGCTCCATCTTCAGCCAATAGGTGGCAGTAGGACTCTTAGATTCACACCCGGACCATGTGCTCTGCTCACTGGCCTTGTTATTGTCTGGTTGTCTTTACACACAGCAGTCTCCCTCCCTCCCTCCTCTCTCTCCCTCTCTTGCACGCGCACACACACACACACACACACACACACACACACACACACACACACACACACACCAATGCAGGCTTGTGCCTGTTAAAATGTTTAACTGCTGTAAGTCCTCTGACTCACATTTGGCTTTTAGTTCTTCCTCTCAAAACGTGTGTGTGTGTGTGTGTGTGTGTGTGTGTTATGCACACTTCTGCTCGGTTGTTTACATACCAGCGTTGTCCTTGTTAGTCCGTGCCGTTTGTATCACAAGATACAAAATAAAATTCATACTTTGTTTTTGGACCACATGATGAATAAAGAAGTAAATTACTTCCCGTCAGAGAAACAGTTTCCTTAGTTAATCTTGAGGTCCCACTTTTCAATCATCTTGTGATCTCTTTTTGTGCCAACCAAGTAAAAAGAAAAATAACACTTGTTTTTTATATTCTTACATCATATTCAGATCTTTAACTCCAATACGGGTCACAGTGTTTTGCTTTAATTTACACCGTAAGCTGCTGATGTTCTAACAACCATCATTTTCTGCACACTTGTTTCCCCTTTTTCCTTCCCATTGTTCATTGTCAGATCCCCGAGACCTTGGTTTCTGCCCTTGGACCAAGTTACTGGTTCCAAACTAGTAACTTGGATCGTTTCCATAAGCGCACACACACACACACACACACACACACACACACACACACACACACACACACACACACACACACACAAACCAGTGTAGAGCGGAAGAAGAGAAAAAGCTACTAAAGTTTTCAAGTTGGTCTGCTTTGAAGTCTAGACTGGGGAGCTGGAGGAGGAGAGAGATTAATTGGGCCGTTTAATCTACGCAGCCCCTTGTTTGAACCCTTTCAGCTTTTTGGCAGTGCCACAAAACAAATGCCCTTTAGATACCTACAGGGATTAAAGTTTCTGCCATGTGGCATATTTTGTGTACTGTGGATTTGGATCAGCAAGAGGTAAACAATGAAAGTGGGGTATAAATTGGCTTATAGCACCACAGTATGATGGCTTTCTAAGTGTGTTTCTCATGGCAATAAACATATCCACAACTGATACTCTTGTCTCATATTCCAATACAATATGTGTTATTACCACATTTCTCAGGTTGACAGAAGCCTGCCTGTCCCATATTTACTCTCTTTTTAGTTCTGATCTTGGTCTCCACCATCTCCTGAGGGAAATATCTGCCCAGTCACTAACTTGGTTTGTCCAGTGTTTGGTGATTGGTGGGTCGCACACATCACTCTCCGTTTCAACACAGCTGTCTACGGCATCTGGAAACAATGCTGATTATTGTGGGTGAAAAGAAAAAAGTGTATTGTGTTTGGGTCAAGCCTGGGTTAGACTCACTGTATCTCTCCCAGGTCACATATGTAGAAAACAAAGGGACATGGGTGGTTTGGTTGAGCTCAATGAGGAGACATCTCATCTTTTGAGTCCTTGTGTATTGTTGACAGACATGTAGCACATTGACAGTTCATTTAAATGTGATGTCATTTCTCCTTTACCACACGGACATCACATCAACATGAATGGGTTATTCTACCTGTAATCAACTTGAACCTCCCGTTACTTACTCGTTACTGGAAAGAGAGGAGTCCAAACAGGGAGACAATGAAGTCCTGAGCAGTGAGACTGAAGGAGAACAACAACAACATATATTGTGTTTGGGTCCCGTTATGCAGCCGTGTCTTTATTTTAAGTCTCGGAAAAAAGAATGTGCCAACGTTAATGTGCATGATTTCCCCCAGTGTGTCTGAAGCATGGCCCCTTGAGAAGAAAGTCAGAGAAATGAAGAATAGTCAAACAGGGAGAATAATTGGCGCCGCTCATTGTAAAACATGACGTTATGATGTGGTGTTTGTCTGTTTTCCTGCTCGAATGTATTCCATCACTCCATGATGGTATTAAGCGTTCTGTCTCTCCTTTATTATTTGTTGTATCATTTGTCACGGCTGGTTTAGCTGAGTTGTGCGTTGGGGTTGTTATACTGATGGTAGTTAGCAGATCTGAGCACTGAACTAACCAGCAAACGAGCTGGTGACCTCACACACTGTCACACAGTTCAAATGGAGCAATGTGCCCCGTTCACACCTAGCATGAACATTCTGTCTGGTTGATCCACCATGTCGTCACTTGCATTAAAGTGCATCTCTACCAAGTGGCATCGTTTGGTGATGAAAAGTGAAGCCAACTGTTTTAACATCAGTTTACTTACTGCACATATGTATACAGTAGCAGTCAGACGTTGGGACACACCATATCTTTCAATTAAATGAGAAGGTGTTCTGATACTGAATGTGATTAAACACTGAGATTGTTGCATTTTGCATTAGACTACGCTGAGTAAAAGTAGTTAAATTAAATGTACCGCTCAACAGCTACAGAGGTGAAATATTGTTTCACATGTTTTTCAAAGCATAGCTAAAGTCAAGAATCAATCCACACGTCTTAAATGGCAATATGACAATTTTTGTCCAAAACATGTCCATTTGTTTTTTTTTACTATACTGCTTGCCGAAAAAATGCTTTTAATAATACTCTTCAAGTGCTTAAAGAACAAAAGAAGAAGTAGAATCAAACCAGCCAATTATTTTAGCCATTTGGGTCTAATGGGGGCCGGTGTCGTCCTCTCGGGACGAGGCGGAGGGCTCTCTCACATTTGGGGAGTTACTTCTTTGGACTCGAGACCTGAGTGAGCAATTGGGAACACAGTGAATTGGAATGTTGTCCCTCTTTTCTTTCTATTGCCAACCCTGCAAAAGCCTCCTGTTCCATCCTATTAATCCATCAACAGGAAGGACTGAACCTACGATGGGAGCTACCATCATTTTGCACAAATGTCACAGTGTACATTTACAAGAAGACACCCGCGGGGTCTGATTCTAATTTACAGAGCTGTGTGTGTGTGTGTGTGTGTGTGTGTGTGTGTGTGTGTGTGTGTGTGTGTGTGTGTGTTGGTCATTGTCCCCTCGTGGTATATATTTTTGATACCATCAGGGGGTCTCTTCACAGTCCTTGCAGGACCCAGTTCTCACATAATGGACCACCCGTGGCTGCAGCCACAAGCCCCCGGTGTTGGTTGACATGAAAGGGCTACAGGGGGGGACAGCTGATGCACATACGCACATGCACACGTGCACACACACACACACACACACACAAACACACTGCAGTCAGACACAACATTTTTGCAAATGCTGTGTCCTCTAGTGAATCCTCCCTCTGACTGTTTGAACTGAACTCACTCTGCGTTTCAGGCATTGCTTGACCTTTATTTTGGTGTGAAAATAAGTCATCTCATACATGACCAACATTTTGAATATTTAATCACTGTTGAATCTTTTTGTTCCGTTGTGGACCTTGTGTTGAAGTGAGACATTTTGGACTCTTGTGTATTTAGTGTGTTTAGTTCATGCAGTATTTTGCAGGCCAAGTGTTTTGCAATCTTCACTAGTTGCCAAGTGTTCTCTCCCAATGGGAGTAGAACCATAGTGTCCCCATAGTGTCCCCATAGTGTCCCCATAGTGTGCCCATAGTGTCCCCATAGTGTGCCCAGTGTCATGGCGTTTCTAGTCCAGTGATGCTGCTTTGGGGATCAGCCCCCCCCCCCTGCACATGGTCGATGTCTTGTTCACTTGGTAAACAAACCAGTCATTAGTCTAAAGCTTTGCTACACAAAATATCCCTGATGTTTACATCAAAACACTAATATTTACATAATACCATAATGTTTACTCCGTTAACTAAATTCATACACACAACGTGCAATTGCATTTGCAAATAAATTTATGCACAAACACAATATATTTTAGGGTCACTCACTAACTCAATTAACACACGCACAACGTTTTTAACAGTAACCAATTCCTCAGACACACACACGCACGCACGCACGCACACACGCACACGCATGCGCGCACACACGCACACACACACACACGCGCACACGCATGCGCGCACACACACACACACACGCACACGCAGGCGCTCAGGCTAAATGAATTAACAAACACTAACAGGATGCCTGCCGGTGGGTCATGAATATATTAACATAAATACTGACCGGACGTATTATTTATCAAATTAGTGACTGCACAAGCAAGTGCATGGACACACACACACACACACACACACACACGCAGCATGTTAAGAAATTAGGTCAACAGCCATGAATTAGGGAGTTAAACCTTATTACGTCTGATTAATAACACAACCATTGCACTGTATGTGTGAGTCTATGTGAGGAGATTTGTGACCATACATTTGTCTGTGTGTGTGTGTGTGTGTGTGTGTGTGTGTGTCCACTGCCTTGACTTCTTTGACAGCTGAAATTAACCATTACCCACCTCAATGACTTTTTAATAGTAGCTCATTTCCATATGTAATCTGGATGTTAAAACGAATGTGCACGTGTCCTGCCCTTAGTGCCATCCCGGGGTCTCTGAAGCACACAGAAATGAGATCTGCCCCGTGTAGCTCACACTCTTCCTCACACTCTTCCTCCCTCTCATCCATCCACCCAATCAGCCATCCGTCTTCCCCTCGGCTCAACTCGTGTGCTTTTAATGGCGTACAGCACAAGTTAATTATCTTGATAGAAGGACACTCTGTCTAAGGTTAATCCCTATTTGATAGACATCCCCGGCTTCATACAATGTAGCATTTGACATAAATATTTAAAAAAACATTTCAATAAGCACTGTCAATCTTAAATTTAATCAGCAGATTGCAGCAACATTTTGATAATCAATGACACCTCAAAGTAATGTTTAAATAAGTGACAGCCTTTCAAACATGATGGTATGTTTGATATTCCCCTTAAATTCCGGGACAGTTGACATTGACGTACCATTTAACAACAGATCAATTTGACCCATTGTGACAACTGGCTCTTTTATTTATCCTTCCTATTTAATTGCAGCCAGTGCTTGTTAAGCAACACCATTTTTTAGATGAAAGCATAAAACGAGGCCTGTTGATTGCAAAAAGAGAGAATAACATTAGTCTCCCTCCCTCTATAGAAACATTATTATCTCCTCTTTGCTCTTTGTCATCTATCCTGCGTTCAAGCGTATATTCTAAGCATATTTCTGCCATTTATCCACCAGTTAAGTTTTTAGACCTGCATGTCCTGTTCAGGATGGCGGGGACGGGAGCCTGTCCCAGCATGCACTGGGGGACAGGCAGGCCATAGTTTGCCCGTCACAGGGAACACATTTAGAGGCTGGAGGGAAAACTCACTGTGAAAGCACATCGCTAATCAGTGGGCCACACTGCCTGCTTTTCAACACTAAACTACTGCATTGTCCATTCCATCTTGTTTTTCTGCACATTAAAGAGCAACTGGCTGAAACGTCAAATTCCCTTCTTTGTTGGGTTTGAGACTAAACCCGTTTATTACCAAATGTCTGCAAAGTTCAATGTTTCTGGAATTCCGTACTAAGCACAAATCTGGATCTATACTTAGAATACACAGAATTATTAAATGGAAATGGATTTCTGCCAGCACATCTAAACATACTCTTTTAATCCTTATGACAGTTAGTTAGTCAGACTCTGTTCCAGTTCCAGAGCATCAGTCATGTATTATGTGCATAAGTCTTGCTCCCTCTCACTAAAGTTTACAGGAAGTGCCCGTGGCTTTTAGCACCTACAGATCCCCTTTTTTCTCTTGTTTGCCGCAGTCCATCTGATTTGGCAGCTTTATAAGATGCTTCCTCCCTGACAACACACACACACACACACACACACACTCTCGCACTCGGAAAAGATGAAAGAGTTAACTTTTCTCCCAATTATTCCCTACACATTCACAGACTCACGTGGATACATATACAGAACACATACACACGGTGCATGGAGGCCCTTTGCCAATTACTTTTGAGACATCCATAGAATATATCTGACCCATATATGCTATGACATGTTTGTTTTGTGTACCACATGCATTGCATACGTGCCAGCTTTGATGTATCCAGACGTCTCATTTCATGCACAGATGTGCACAGAAGGTCATGCCCGTAGTTCAGAAACTATGTGAAAGTAGGTTAAAGCTGATGAGTTGTAGTTTAAGGGGTTGTGTAGGCTGTTCATTAAACCACGCACACCCATGTACCCAATGGTGAGGGTGCATGCAGACACACATCGTGCATGTGGATCACACGCACATTGACATGCGACTACTTGGGAGAGAATATTTGCATATAGTACTGTGTGTGTTGGGTAAATCCGAGGGGATGATACTACCTGCCAAGGCGCCCACGCGCCACATCAGCACCGGTTCCTCCAAGTTAAGCTGCTTAATTATTGCAATTAAACTCTGTGGTGTTTGTTCGTGAGTTATAGTGTGTGAACGTGTGAGTTTGTGTGTTGGTGAATTGAAGCATATGTCTCTGTAAATGTGTATGTGTCACTGCGTGTGTCTGTTATTAGTCATTTTATTTTTGCCAGTGGAACAATGCAGCAAAAATGAATTCACTGACTGATGTGTACAAATCTAAAGCAAAATCGTAACCCTTGAATAATTCCTTCATTCTTTATTCTTCTTTGTTGGCTAATGTCAGTTTTATAGGATGAAGGGATTGATTTGCATTAAAAGCGCTAGTGTAAGCTGTCCTAGTTCAACTTCAGTAAAGCCTCAAATGGTAATTGTTGGAATTATGAGAACATTTGTTTTTTGCTTCAACTTAAAGACGAACAGAACGCTTTCCTTGGGAAATGAGAAATGGTCAATTAAATAAAGTGGATTTCAAAGGGATATTTAGAATAAGGAAGGACTAGCATACTTATTTAAGGTTCATGTGATGTTTAATTAGTTTTTATTACCGTTATGGCGGTTGACGCAAAGCAAAACATAGTTGAGCATTTCTATACTGCAATGATGCATAAAACCAAATGTCACTAAAGCGTACTTGAAGTCCATTAAACTTTGCAAAAATGTAACAATATTGAAATAAGGCACAATTTTGAGACACTTTAGGGGCATAAATGTTAAAATAGCAACACAAGTTGATGTAGATAAGCTTGAGCTACTTCTTTCATGTGTGCACTGTAACATGCTACGGGATGTGTTGACTTGTGTTATGGAAAATAGGGTTTAATTTCAGTTTAATAGGATTATCTAATCTATAATCTGTTAACATTATAGCCTGTGGCAGCCAATCAAAATGTTTAACATGCCAATGAGATCAAGATGAATAGCAATATGTGTACAATGTGGATTACTTGCAACGAGTGAATTCATGTGCAACAACAACCCACACACAGACACACACCATTTGAGCTGTGCTGCTGTTCACATGAGTTGAGATTATTTCATTACAGATGTTACTAAACAATCCCAAAGTGGTGAGTACCTTTGAGCGAGTGAAGAACCTTCCTTTGACAATGTACTGACCCTGATTCACCGAATGAAACCCATATGTTATACTTTAAGTAATTATGGGAGAAAGTAAACTTGAATGGTCTGATAAGAAATGTGTAATATCCATAAAAGCTTGATGGGTGAAAGCAAAGTGATCCATATAACCACAGATAAAATGATTTCTTTGGTATGACAAAACAAATTGCAACATTGATTAGTGATATAATCAAGCATTGCTGTCATTTCATTCCATTCATTTTTGCAAGAAGTAGTTGTAATTCTTCAACAGATTAACAGGCATTCAACCCTCTGAAATGTCTTTATTTAAGCATATCGGTTAGAGTGTGGGCTGCTGAAGGATTCACAGCCACCAACTAATAGAAACAAGGATGACATGAAAATGTGTGGTCATGGTGCGCTACTGGTGTGTCTCATTTATGATACAAGACCCTTTTTCCATTTCAACAGTGGTTTTTACTAAAGCTCCCAATCACCTGAATCAATTGGTTCTGTCATGCTGCTTCAAAGCAACCACTTCAAAGACCTCATTTCTTCTCTCCTCCCACTCTTCTTCCTGTTCTTTTATCCAGAGGCGGAGCAGAGACACCAGGCCACCAGACATTACATGTGTAAACAGTATCATATATATATTTGATAAAACCTAAAAATGTTTGACAAAAGTATATATATCTGCATATAATTGCATCTCACATGGTCAACATATTTTAGAATGAACTAGTTCAGGTCTTCATATGGACAACTAGAAATTAAAAAATTGGGGATTGCTCCCTTTTACTCCTTGTTTCAGTCATTTCTGAGAATTCCAAATGTAGGTTCGTCGACACTGGATTAATGGACACAACCAACACGTACTAAAGCCACCAATTATCTTTCCTTCTCATTTATTTTAGCTTCTGAGACTTTGTTTACCTTCACTTTTAAACATGAAGCCGATGATGAAGGGCGAGGCGTGGCCACGTTGAAAGAGTAAAACAAACATGAAAGCGTACATTGACCTGACTTCGTCATGTTGGCAGGAAAAAATAAAATGCCGCACTTGGAATTTAGGAAAACTCATGGTTTCCCAATCCCGCCCCCACCCGATCCGCCCCTCCCCACCCATCCAAAGACCCGCCCCTAAAGGCTCCATCCACGAGCCGGGCAGGTTCCTCTTCTATCTTTATATTCATCTTCCTGTCGCGGTGCCATGTTGCACCT
The DNA here is from genome assembly GCF_949316345.1 of Pungitius pungitius. Taxonomy (NCBI): domain Eukaryota; kingdom Metazoa; phylum Chordata; class Actinopteri; order Perciformes; family Gasterosteidae; genus Pungitius; species Pungitius pungitius. The sequence goes on from NC_084910.1 coordinate 318,456, forward strand.
CCCTCCCTGTGCCCCCGTCAGGGGTCAGTGGATGTTAATGGCTTTTAGGGAAAGGATTGTGCTCTCCACCCTTGTTACAGCTGCTCTGACATCAGCCTGCATCATGAGGTGACATGGAGAACGCCTGAGGGGAAAGGTTTGTTATCCGAACACAAGCGGAGTGGAAATTTGCCAATTTTATATCTCACGGGAAACAACAAGTTGTGTCCCTTTTGAAATCGGCGTCAGAGGTCAGGGCCAGGTACGCAACACTCCACCACCTGCACCGTCTTTCTTACTCAAGGATCCTTTTGCCAGACCACTAAATATTATGGTTTTGCGCTGGCATTTGTCTCTATGTTGGTTAAAAATGGTTCCAATTAGAAGCTCAATAATAAGGCACAAGTCATTTGTGCTCCATTATCAGATTTAAACGTTTCTCTCCACAGTAAACTCCTCTGGCAATGTTGTTTTTTCTTCTTGTTTTTCTTGTTTTTTGTCACCTTGCACCACTGTGACCTGTCTCTACTGTGCACATACCAAAACCAGAGGAAGCAGCTGTGTTGTGTGTTTCCGAGCAGAGAGAGAAGCTGACGTCTCTCCTCTCTTTGGCCAACAATAACACCATGTGCACACCGAGTACAACAGGGACAGAGAAGCAGGCCAAATGACTCGGTCGACTTTAGCCCATCATCTATGAATGATGACGGCCTTGAGTAAACACCTGAGACTTTTTTCCCGTAGCATCACCCCGTTCAAAACACAATTAACAGCAGGAGTCACACGACTCATTTGGTAGCAGACGGCCCCCCCGCTCGCTGGGCTGGCAGCTTTATGCGTGTGGTATCACAGGAATGTGGTTCTGGAAGCAGCCAATTCATCGCTGATGGTCTGGCCCGGTCTTCAAAGACCAATTGGCCAACGTTCTCGTCGGAGCGGGTTGCGACATAGAGAGCAGTGCTGCTGCCTCCCACTGGACCAGTAGAACTGGTAGAATTTGGTTGAAGCACGCTGACATTAGCTGCCCCCCCCCCCCCCCCCCCTTTAGGCCAAAAAGATGAAAATAAAATGTGGCACAGTAGCAAATCAGCCATGGCATAACTAAACAGGCACACACTTCATAAATCAACATGTCTCTCCAGTGAAGCTCTTTATCTATTGGCTGGACAGAGCCATTGTGAAATAAAAGCAATAAATGACAATGAAAGGCAAGTAACAAGGCTATTGCTTGGTATTGGAGCAAGGTGTATTAAAGCAAATGAACATAATATTCTGAATGTTGTATCGTGTGCTGGTCTTGAGATGTGATGACCGATGTTTCTAATGGTACTTTTTGACCTGGCTGGCTGCAGAAATCATTAGCGCATCCTAATGTCAATGATGATGGGCTTTGCAAAGTCTCTGGACAATTATATTGTCATCATCTTTAATCTATTTGGCTTGTGCAAGCCTTTTAAAACACAGTTCCTGTCCCTCTCTTTCTCACACACACACACACACACACACACACACACACACAAACTGTCCAATTAGCCAAACACCATCTTTACTCTCTGAATGACCACATGCATCTTTCTGTCTATCTCTGCACAGCTAACGATAATGAAGGTTGTGTGTATGTATTCGTCTGTGTGCACTTAAGCTTGTGCCCCTGCCAGCCCGAATGCATCGTGTGTGCCTGCACGATATGATACGTCGTAACACACAGCTTAAGCAGACACTCAACCATTTCCAGACCTAAAGCCAAATGACAGTTAGATCATTAGGCTCTAGCAGTGAGCGTTGCTCTAATTTAGCATGAAGCCGGTAGCTCGTCCCCTCTTGCTGCATGTGACCTTCACACTGCACGGTTAAAGGACGGCTATTTGTATCGCTTGTCAGTGACGGTCACGTGATCAGTCCCGCCAAAGATTTTGAGCGTTTAGTATTTAATAGTATTAGTATTTATTTGACCCCAAAAATCAAATAGCTCCCCAAGCTTTCCATCGAGTATCAACTTTAGGATTAAATAATACCGACAAATAGGTGTAGAACGCCCTCTTCAATATAGTGTGGCACCACGGCATAGCAGTCGCCATAACAACGCATCTAGAAAGAAGGCTTTTTGAAACGATTGAATTTCTCTGTTGAAAGTTTATGTTTAACTTTTCTGCTCATTATCAATAACATATTAATGTCATATTGAGTGACAAACAACCATTGCTAAATGCTGCCGATCATCGCTGTCTGTATTTGACGTGTTTGAAAGCATGAAGATATTTGAACAAGCTTTTAAGACTGTCTTTGGTTGATTGCAGAGGGGGTTTGTGAGATCTGGTTGACCAGCGAAGACACCGGAGCGTATGGAAGGGACATAGGGACAGACCTGCCCACGTTGCTGTGGAGATTGGTGGAGGAGATTCCTGAAGGAGCCATGCTGAGGCTGGGGATGACCAACCCACCGTACATCCTGGAACATCTGGAGGTATGCACAGTACTGTCTCTCTCAAAGTGCCATCGACAAAAATAATACCTCACAAGAAATGAGTGTTTCTTTTCATGGTTTTTTGTATCCCTGTAGTCTTTAGTACTTTAGTACTATCCCTTTCTGTGAGCAGTAATATTGCTTTGCCTAGATATAATAAACTAAAGTGTTTGTGTTTTGCTTACCATGCAGTTTAACTGCAACGCTCATACTCCATTCATTAGTGCATTTCATTCTGTTCTCCCCTTAATGAGTCAATTAAGGACCATTGTGTCCTCTTATCAGTAATTATTGTCTTCCCTAATGGAACAATGGACAGTGTTATTCCTTCCATCTCTCTCTCTCTTTGTGTGAGAGATGTGTGACCAGTATGTCCGCAGGTCTCTTATTGGTCATACATGGATTCTCAATGTTTTAAATTATTAATACTTGTTTCTGGCAGTATTAGGTTGACAACATCATATTCATCGTGCACCATAAATGGACAATAGGCATCCCAGGGCTCTTTGCAGTCTTTCTGCTCTCAATAAGAAATCCCCTTAAAAGGAGGAGAGGAATCAGAAACTAAATGACAGAATTGCCCAATGGATTCAAAGGAGATAAACTCTTGCCGGCTCACACATTGCACTGAAAGCAGGACTTTTCGTGACCCAACATTTGTAATAAAACATATTGTTTGCTGTAACTTAAAATGTTGCTGTAAGGCGAATGGTAACGGCGTCTTTCGGCATGTTTAATGAATGCAGCGGTGTGTGTGACACAGTAGAAGCAGCGCGCTGGTGAGTAGTGTACTGATACACCTCGGGGCTAGAGGCCTGGATCCAAACTTCAGTCTAAGTCGCCACAAACCAGCTCCTTTCAAGGAGAACATTTCTTGTTAGAAAAATCCACACTGTAAAAAATAGCCTAGTTCCTCTTCAAGTTGAGCTTTGTTGAAGCGCTAAAAAGTGCTGCACATCAAAGCAAAGTTAGTGCAATTCTCTGAATTGTGAATTTCTTCATCCTTCTTATTTGAATGCCACATTTAACAATAGAAATTGTCAAGAGTGAAAATCCAACTGTTGACGCAGTAAGCGCAGTTGGTGGTGTATGGCTGCACATTGGTATCATAAACGTGTGGTGTGTGGATTCTAACTCAGACGATATTAGAAGCTCAGAGTAGACAACTTTTATACAACTTTATTATGAAAGTTTGTTTAATGTATTATTTAAGTATTGTATTATTAAACTGCACCCTGTTTTGGTCATGGCAGCCACCGGATATTAACCTTTCAAATGAATGAGTCAAACGTGGGTTAAACATTTATCTGCATTGAGTGTTTATCTGCTTGATGACAGGAACATCAAAGTAGCTCTTCAGTGTGGTTCGGTAATGACGTTGAGCCACTGGAAAGGCCCAATACCTTGTTGTGGCCTCCTACCTCAGCAATAGTGCTCCGGATTTGTGCATTAAAAGAGGCAAATTGAGTGTGTAAATTGTTAAAGTATCATTCTTCTTCTTATCGTGTTTTGCCTTTATTTATCAACCCTCATGTTACACCAATTCTTACAGCAGTTTGCCTGCCTAATAGCAGTGTCAGTGTTCTCCTCAATTCATAAACATGTTGTATGAATAGAAAAGGGAGGAGGCACAAGGTAACCTAGAAAACTACAACAAAACAAGAAAGAAGAAGAAGTCCAGAACAGATTACAGTACTTTTGGATCAAACAATCAAGGAAGATTGGAGATATTAGATGAAAGAAATTAGGACAGAAATGAAAAAAATGGGGGATGAAGGCCTGGGGATAGAGATGAGGGCTGAGAAGGAGTGGAAAGTGCTGTGGGAAGCAGCAATGGAGGTTGTAATTAACCGGGGGTTAATGGAGGTGGCTAATTGTCCCCCACATGTATAGGTAGGCTTTCTGCTTGGCCACATTACAATTAAAAAACCACCCTCCTAATGATAGGGAATAACAATTAACTGATAATTAGAAATATAGTAGGACGGCACACTACAGTATGACTTGGTGTGTGTGTGTGTGTGTGTGTGTGTGTGTGTGTGTGTGTGCCTTAAGAATCATTTCATATGCTACTGGCCCTTTTATTGTTAATGTCCATGAATTGAATTGAATTATGTCTCTTTTCTTTAATTCCTCAGTCAATTAACCTACATAAGGAAAGGAAAGATAAGAGTGCTCTTCCTTAACTTATCATTGTCATTTGTGGCTCCTATCCTGCATTTACCTTTTATGCCCACTCCTCTACACACACACACACACACACACACACACACACACACACACACACACACACACACACACACACACACACGTTTCTCTCTGCAGTCCTACTTACTGACCCTTTCCATACGTTCCCGATGCCTGTGAAGAATGAACAGAGGAACCTACCAGGAGAAATGTGTTCATATAGTGTGAAAGTTGTTACTCTGGATTCTCATTAGTATTTTCTCTCGCTCGCCTCTCTCCTTCAATTCTTCCTTCTCTGTAATTTGACATATTCTTCTTGTCACAGTTTTAATTTTTTCTCTCTCTCTGCCCCCACCTTCAAACTCCTCTCACAGTGGTGGCAATCACAGCAATAACAAGGGTGTGATGATGATTAAGGCCAAATCTTTGAAGTGGATTCCTCCTTCATCTTAAGTAAAGGCCATATTGCATCCTTTCCAATAACACCAGGGCTTATGAAATCGCATCATTCTGAATGGCTGTGATTGAAGCTGAAAAAGGCCAAGTAACCTCTCCACTTCCCTCTGGAAGATCACCCTCTCACACATATTCACTCGGATCAACACTTTTGTTTCCCTCTGTCACACAAGAACACACGGGTTCTGCCGGTGTGCCGCCTGCTGTTCTTGACAGCCTCATAGCACCCTTTGATGATTGGAGCAGTTAAAGGCCCAATTGCTTCTCATGGGCCACTTGTCTCTGACATTTCAGTTGATTGCATCGCGCCGTCAGTGGACATTTTTATTTGAGTGGCCGCAGGTGAAAAACGTTACCTTTTTTTGTTTAGCATTTTTCATCTTTAGACTTAAGATTTGTAAACTCTGCTTTCCCCCCCATTCGTCTCTGTATGTCTTCCCATCTGTGTGCTTCTCCATATGTCAATAAATAGCAAAGCTGCCATCAAAACTACAACATGGCTCACCTTGCTGCTTCAGGTGTGTGCGTGGCAGCAGACTCGCTAAATGAGGTGTGAAAGTAGCCTCCTCATTCGCAGGTCCACACGGCTCCTTTCTGTGGGCACTGGACAGCCGATACGCCGCTGACGGCCTCCGTTTGATTCTGCAGCCAAAGAGGGATTTGAACATTTTTCTCAACTGTGTTTAGTCATAAAACTTTAATCCGAAACAGGACTCAAGTGTGGGAAAAATAAATCAGCATCCGTGCTTGGTCACCTTCATCTTCAGTTGGTTTTTTATCAAGCATTGTTAAAGGGGCTTTTTTTTCACAGAATAACAAAATGATCATTGTGCCACAGAACCTGTAAAATGTTAAATCCTCTCTGGTGTTTTCTATTGCCTTTGAGTCATTAACCTTGCATAGACAGTGAGGAATGTGTGACTGTGCTCAGTCCAATGAAGCTGCACCAGGCCTCGGGAAGGTTGATAAACTACCAAATACCCGCAACAAAGGGAAACCCCGTCCTCAGCGCCGGCTGATATTTTTCACAGCCAAGACTCAAACACACACACACACACACAATCTCTCACCTTCACACTGTGATGTCCCCACGAGGACAGCTGAATGGGCACGCTCCTAGACACACCCTCTCAGACCATTTTCATTTTAATGAAGCCTTGGGGAGCCGATGCACATTAGAGGCCTAATGTAGCATTCTGTGAGGGAACGGGGCCAGATGAATGCCCGCTGTACATCTGGGTGTCCCTATAAAATACGGAGTCCTGACTCGCTGCAGTAAATGATATTTTCTGAGTTACGGTGGCGAATGACGACTTGTAAATGCTGGCTGCCTTTTCCAAAAAGATCTTCGTTGTGGGTTTTATTGTAGCTTTTATTTGGAGGGACAAAAAAAATGACGACCGCAAAAGTGTTAATGGATTTAACTGAATTATTTTCAATATGTAATACGTAGCTGAAGGAAACAAGCGACCTTCATAGTGGTTTTGTGCATATATTGTTTTGAGTGTGGTATTGTAATCTTTCTAGTTGAAAATAGTCAGATGACACAGCGGGACATTCTAAGCCGACACATGCACTTAATTCCCCCTTTACTGTCTAATGCATAGATTCCACTTGTCCTGTCTGAGGGACTCGTGTTTGACATGTTTAATACCACTGGGAGCTCAGCTGGTCCATCAGCTCCTGAAACCCTTCCCACTATGTGCCACACAGACACACATGTATTCTCCTGGGAGCGGCTTGTAGAATCATTTTTGGTCCAGACTCCCCTGGGTGAACCCTGCTGATACTTGTTGGGTTTGTGTAGATGTCGCCGAGTGTGTGAGAGAATGCAGTTAGATGCTACTTATTTTGGGTCAACTTCAAACGTTGACTTGACAGAAATCCTTCTGCGCTTTGAGGAATCCATCTGTGTGTGTGTTGCTTCCACCCTATTGTTGACTTGCTGACGGACAGATAGTCGTCTCATTCCAGATAAATCTGCATTAAATTGGATGTTATTTAGCTGCCGCTTTAATCCAATGTGACTTACATTGCATTGTAACCCGTGGCTTACATTTCTGCCTGGGGAGTAATTAGGGGTCAGGTGTCTTGCTCAGGGACACTTCGGCATGGGGCAGCCGAGATTGGAACCGCCAACCTTTGGGGCTCCCAGCGCATCACCCTACTCCATGCACCACCATGCACCACCATGCACCACCAGCAGTTACCGTGGCCACCGAATGTTACCTTTTATTTGTATTTTCATCCACAGTCCGCCCACAATGCAAATAAGGGAGCAAACTCACAAAGAACACTTGTATGTTTCTGTTTTCTGCCTAAAACAAAACGGTAGTAGGTGGTAAAAGATGAGACAAAATCATCGACAAAATCATCACACAAAATATAGCAAAGAAATCGAAAGTGTGTTATCCATTATTGATGCTAGTTGGAGCCGAACCATCTTTATCTGCTCGTGCTCTTTTTCTTCCCACACATATCTGATTTTGGGGGGTATATTGGATCGTTTTGAGCTAAGCCAGTTAAGATTGTTCCTTTATGCTTCATATGTTTATCTGGACTGATCAATCAGAGATGAACAGATTGTGAGAGAGAGAAGCTCTTAGTGGCAAAGATGGCAAGAAGAAAATATTATTCCGCTTTACACGGTCAAGGCTAATACAACATAATACAAAAGGAGCACTTAGACCAACTCTTCATTGATTTGTTTAAGCTTGTTGAATCCTACTTGGAGCTGAATAGTTCATCCAACAGGAGGGAATTCAAGCAGCCCCCCCAAGCGATATCTGCAGCACAGCATCATTTTCACACTTAGCTGTCTGTCAGCGGCAGTCAAACATCGAAAAAGGCCTGAACTCCACAGGGATGAATGACGAGAGAGATTGGTACCACTTTACTGTATAATCATGGGAGGGTGGGATTCTCTCCCTCAGAGATAAAGACAATGGAAAGTCTTCCCCTTATAGAGAAGTCCCAAGTTGCTATCAGCAGCGCTCTGCTCCTCCAAACTAGCAGGCCATCTGTTGAGACCCATTCACCCTCGCAACACACACACGATGACACGCTCATAATATGGGGGCTCTGCTGCAGTCACTGGGGGGGGGGGAGTCATTGTTAGTGAGCCTACTGTGACGGTACTAGCAAACTGCTGTATCTAACAACACTGTACAAGGATACCTAAAGGCAAGCTGGGGCAAAGTAGGCCTATTTGTCTCATCACAAGTAAACTCAATGAGCTCTGAGTGTGTGTTTTTACATTTACAGGTACGGATATATAATCTATAATCTATAGTTCAACTGTTGAGCAGGTCATGCAGGTGATGCTGACTCAAAAGCCTTGAGTATGGATTCATCTTAATGTAACTATTGTACCCTGCACTTGATTATCATCAGTCAGACCTCGCTGGTAGCTAATGAGCATGTATAATAAGGATGGAGCGCCATATTACCAAACCTGCTCTATGCAATGTGCTAGGATAAACTTTAATTAACATTAGTGGACCCTGAATGGTGATTTGCTCACTTTTTGACGTATAGCATAACATACACTCACCGGCCACTTTATTAGGTACCCCATGCTAGTAACGGGTTGGACCCCCTTTTGCCTTCAGAACTGCCTCAATTCTTCGTGGCATAGATTCAACAAGGTGCTGGAAGCATTCCTCAGGGAGTTTGGTCCATATTGACATGATGGCATCACACAGTTGCCGCAGATTTGTCGGCTGCACATCCATGATGCGAATCTCCCGTTCCACCACATCCCAAAAATGCTCTATTGGATTGAGATCTGCTGATTGTGGAGGCCATTTGAGTACAGCGAACTCATTGTCATGTTCAAGAACCCAGTCTGAGATGATTCCAGCTTTATGACATGGCGCATTATCCTGCTGAAAGTAGCCATCAGAAGTTGGGTACATTGTGGTCATAAAGGGATGGACATGGTCAGCAACAATACTCAGGTAGGCTGTGGCGTTGCAACGATGCTCAATTGGTACCAAGGGGCCCAAAGAGTGCCAAGAAAATATTCCCCACACCATGACACCACCACCACCAGCCTGAACCGTTGATACAAGGCAGGATGGATCCATGCTTTCATGTTGTAGACGCCAAATTCTGACCCTACCATCCGAATGTCGCAGCAGAAATCGAGACTCATCAGACCAGGCAACGTTTTTCCAATCTTCTATTGTCCAATTTCGATGAGCTTGTGCAAATTGTAGCCTCAGTTTCCTGTTCTTAGCTGAAAGGAGTGGCACCCGGTGTGGTCTTCTGCTGCTGTAGCCCATCTGCCTCAAAGTTGGACGTACTGTGTGTTCAGAGATGCTCTTATGCCCACCTTGGTTGTAACGGGTGGTTATTTGAGTCACTGTTGCCCTTCTATCAGCTCGAACCAGTCTGGCCATTCTCCTCTGACCTCTGGCATCAACAAGGCATTTCCGCCCACAGAACTGCCGCTCACTGGATGTTTTTTCTTTTTTGGACCATTCTCTGTAAACCCTAGAGATGGTTGTGCGTGAAAATCCCAGTAGATTAGCAGTTTCTGAAATACTCAGACCAGCCCTTCTGGCACCAACAATCATGCCACGTTCAAAGTCACTCAAATCACCTTTCTTCCCCATACTGATGCTCGGTTTGAACTGCAGGAGATTGTCTTGACAATGTCTACATGCCTAAATGCACTGAGTTGCCGCCATGTGATTGGCTGCTTAGAAATTAAGTGTTAACGAGCAGTTGGACAGGTGTACCTAATAAAGTGGCCGGTGAGTGTATGTTTTAAAAGCAAATATGTTGTGAAGAAGAGATGCAGAACGTACTCAATGGCCAGAACAACCCGACCATAGATAAATAAATCCTAAGACCCTGAAAAAACACAAGAACACAATCACTACTGTTTCTTTACCAACTGAAGCATTTACAGCAGAGACCCATTCATTTCTTTCCACGCACACACACAGCAAGCTGATTCCTGTCACCAATCAAGCTCCATTTTCTAACCAAATTAATTCTTTCTAATTTGGATTTTCTAGCAGGCGCCCCCTGCGGTGCAACTGAGCGGTTTCTACGAGTGTGTGCGTCTGCGTGTGTGTGTGTGTCTCATTCGTGTCTGTATGAAGGGACCATTCTACAATAGTTGTTAATTGAGAGAACGGACTGCAATCAGCATATTCTTGTAGGAAATCATTAAATCATTTCTTCCTCCCCTCTCCTTTGCTCCATCTATCTCTCGTGGTGATTAGCATGGTAATGATAGCATCCTGATTACGTCCATCGGAAGAACCTGACATCTGTGGTCTCCAGTTTTTTTACTGAGGAAATGAAAGAAAAAACTATTCTAATCACTATAAACTCACATTTTCTCCCCTTTTCAATTTAACGTAATTCAACTAAATTGTGTACATTTCTGATAAAATAAATACCTTTTAGCTTAAATTATTCCTCTTCATTCACTCAATAGAACTACATAGATTGAAAAGCATGTCATTTTGTTCCTGGGTGTCCTTTAGTGCAGTGACACTCACTGGCCTCATGGCAAAGCTTAGCATCTGTCATGTAGTGTGTTATATTTAATCACATTTAACAGAGGAGCAACACATGTTTGCAAACTTTCTTCTCCAATATATAAAACATCTAAATCTTTGTGTGTGTCTTCTAATCTCCCCTCTGGTCTTCTCCTCATTAGGAGATGGCGATGATATTGAATCATCCGCGCGTCTATGCCTTCCTTCACGTTCCTGTGCAATCGGCCTCAGACAGCGTGCTGATGGACATGAAGAGAGAGTACTGCGTCGACGACTTCAAGAAAGTGGTGGACTTCCTCAAAGCCAGGTAAGATGCTCTGTGGAGTCCAACGGGCTCTCAGCGCTGCAGCCAGTCCTGGTGCCACCGGGTGGTTCTTCTCTCACTTCCTTCCATCCCCACTACTCTCTGAATGACCTTTGGAGAAAAAGTCAAACCACTACACCATGAGTGTCTTTACATGTGTCTCCGTGTGCGCCTGTGTGTGTGCACGCACGTGTTTGTGTGACTGCAGTAGTGAACTGAAAATGAGATGAGTGGGCGCCAGGGTGTCCGAGGACTCACAACGGCTCAGAGGTGTTTATTTGGACTGTGTGTGTGTGTGTGTGTGTGTGTGTGTGTGTGTGTGTGTGTGTGTGTGTGTGTGTGTGTGTGTGTGTGTGTGTGTGTGTGTGTGTGTGTGTGTGTGTGTGTGTGTGTGTGTGTGTGTCATTCTCTCTTTAACACTTGGAGACCCGTGCAGCTTGAATCATTGTGACAAAGTATATCTGACAATGTAATACAATGCTATTTAGTTCCTTATGCTGCTGTCAGGTGTTTATCACATATAGAAAATGTACTATGACAATAAGCTTTCCTTTTAGCACACACAAGTTTAAAATGCAGTTTTATTCACCATTCATTAGGACATTACTTTGCAAGGTTACATTTTTCAAACATGGAATAAATAGAAACATTGAAAGATGAATTGCAGCTTGAATATTTGAGCCTTGATTCCTGACAGACTTTTTTATCAAGCCATGTCAACGTGACTGACGCGTCTGAACAGAAGGAAACATGAACACAATGCATGGATGTGACCTCTGACACGAGAACTGACCAATCTTTATATTCTCCCCGACATGTGAGCATGAATAGTGACGCCAGTGAATTTTAAACTGTTTGCCCATTTGTTGTTGCAGATTATTTTAGTTGTTAACATTGTTTGCTCAAAGCAGATGAGATCTACTGCAGTAATCAATAGATGTCATGCAACTGCTTCATGTAGGTCAGCAGTCAAGCCACAGGCTGAAATATAAAATGTAAATATGAGTATCAACGTCTCTGTAAAGGTATCTACAGTCAAAGCCTAGTGTATTTAAATATATGGACATTAAGTGTGCGGTCTTTGTCGTTAGTCGACATTTTTGATTCACCCTTCATTTGGTTGTTGCCTTAAAAGTCCCACTTATTTAATTGTAAAGCGTCAGGATAATTAACCTGCACACGGAGCTGTTATTATCTCTCCCATCACTTGCATTGCATTGGTGGAATAGTTTTTCAGAAAATAGTAATCTCTTAACAAGCAGCCTCTTTTTGTTTTTTGTATAAACTTGTGCTGTTGAACAATTCAGCAAAAGCCACGCAAAGAGAGAATTAACCTCTACACTGTGGTCCAGTTTGTTACTGGTATATTAAAGCAATGAGGTACGGGAGGCGGTACTTTATTACCAGTTTGAGGGCGTTGTTAGGCGTTTGGGGGGGGGGGGGGATAATCATTAGTAAACCAGCTTTTATAATACGGTTACCAGCGAAATTATAAACAGTAATTAAATAGCTGCCTTTCAGCACAAAATAGCTGTAGCCACCAAACGTTCATCAGTCCAGAGGAAAACAGCATTGTGTCCCTCACCACCTCATTCATTCACATCCCTCATGACGTCACCTTAATGTCCGCTTGCATTATCGCCACCGAGCTAAAAGCTAAAATGTCAATGGACCCTCAAAAGCTAACGTGTTACTTTGAGTGCGCAGTGATGTGGATCAATGGGGTCAATGTGAACAGCTCTGTATCGCTGAATAATGCACCACGTGACTCGCTCTCGACCAATGAGAACGCTTGATTTCATCCACCCGTATTTTAAACAATAATAACTTGACATGGAATTGATGAACATACAAAATGTAACATGCAGTTTGCTTTTCGAGCTTCATTATCCTATTTCCCTCTTTGGATTTTATAAGCAAGGATTTGTCGTTTCTTCCTCCACCTGATTTTCTCCCCCTCCATCAGGCATCTTTTTCTCCGGTCTGTTTCTTATTCCTACGTCTTTGTCTTGTGTGTTTCGTTGTGTGCGTGACAGGCACATGACTTGAAATTGGAAACTTACCTGGAAACTGACCCTCTTCCTCTCAGAACCAAAGAATGTCTCTGAGCTCTGAGGGCGCTCATTTCTTCCACCAGAGATGGAGGCTTCACCGTTCCTTCAAATCCCCCCTTTCTTAAGCACCTTCTCGAGGGGTCTGGGGTTGACGAGTGTCTCTGTGTGTGTGTGTGTGTGTGTGTGTGTGTGTTAGACTCGGATCCTTATCTCTGGGTGTGTGTGTGTTAGTCCTTTTGCCGTTTAGCCCAGAGTCTCCACTTGTTTTGTTTTAAGTGTTCAAACACAGTGACAATCTTAACAGACTCTGGAAAACGTTCACGGGGAGACTCGCGTACACACACACACACACACACACACACACACACACACACACACACACACACACACACACACACACACACACACACAAAATCCGCTCATGCAGGTAGAGCATCATACGATCTTGTTTACATGAACTGTCTGGCTACCCTTTTGTGTGAGTCTTTGTTTATGTGTGTTTTTGTGCGTGTGGTTACTCAATTTCTGGCTTCTGGTACTTAAACACACATCCAAACAAACACACACACACACACACACACACACACACACACACACACACAGGTGATGTCAGTTGTATGAAATCAATCCCAGTACTCATTCAGTGGTCTGACCCATTTGGCTGCAGCCGTCATACTGGGGCACAGTCCAGGGTCTGGGAAAGAGGCCAGTGCATCGGACAAGCCAAAAAACACACTCTGTGTGTGTGTGTGTGTGTGTGTGTGTGTTTTAAAGCCTCTCATCCATGAGATTTCTGAATCTTTGAGGCGATGACAAAGAGCAGCATTTCTTTCCAAAATGCCCAAATCGAACCTTTTTCGCCAGCTGAGAGCTCAATTCAATTCAATTCATTTTATTTTGTATAGCCCAAAATCGCAAATTACAAATTTGCCTCAGAGGGCTTTACAGTCTGTACACATGCAACATCCTCTGTCCCGAAACCCTCACATCGGCACAGGAAAAACTCCCCAAAATATGAAAAAAACCCTTCAATGGGGAAAAAAGGGAAGAAACCTTAGGGAGAACGTCAGAGGAGGGATCCCTCTCCCGGGATGGACAGACTGCAATGGATGTCATGTGTACAGAATCAACAATGTAAAAGATGTACAATACATTCAATTTCTCTAACTGAAATGATACAAGTAATTGCAAGTAGCAGAAGAGGTGTACGGCAGGACCACTGCAGGGACAACCTCCATCAGATCGAACCACCATCCACAGAGGCTTCTGTGGGGAGGGAGAGCAGAAAGATGTTGGTTTTTGATGACAGTAATATGAATCATATTTAAAGTAATGATGATGGCAGTAGCAGGTGTCAGCAGAGCCATGAGCCAGGAGTCAGAACCGGGGTCCGCACGAAACTATGATCCACGGAGACCTGCTAGGCGAGAAAGCACAAAAAACTCCCGGAAAGAAGCTTAATTAGTGATGTACATTAATAAAGCATGGATGATTGTGGGAGGAGAGAGTGAGAGTGAGAGAGGGGCTCGGTGTGTCCTAAGAAGTCCCCCGGCAGTCTAAGCCTAGAGCAGCTTAACTAAGGGCTGGTCCAGGCTAACCTGAGCCAGCCCTAACTATAAGCAATATCAAAGAGGAACGTTTTAAGCTTTATCTTAAATGAACTGACCGAGTCTGCCCCCCGGACTGAAAGTGGAAGCTGGTTCCACAAAAGAGGAGCTTGATAACTGAAGGCTCTGGCCCCCATCCTACTTTTTAAAACTCTAGGAACCACAAGTAGCCCAGCATCTATGGAGCGTAGATGCCTTGTAGGACAATACGGTGTAACAAGCTCTTTAAGATAAGACGGTGCCTCACCAGCAAGTGCCTTGTAGGTGAGGAGAAGTACCTTAAATTCTATTCTTGATTTAACAGGAAGCCAGTGCAGAGAAGTTAATACAGGAGTTATATGATCCCATTTCTTAGTTCTTGTTAATACACGTGCTGCAGCATTCTGAATCAGCTGGAGAGGTTTAAGCGATTTACAAGAGCAGCCTGATAACAAAGAATTACAGTAATCCAGTCTAGAAGTAACAAATGCATGAACTAGTTTTTCTGCATCACTTTGAGACAGGAAGTTCCTGATTTTTGATATATTCCGTAGATGAAAAAAGGCAGTCCTTGAAGTCTTCTTTATATGAGAGTTGAAGGACATATCCTGGTCGAAGAGAACTCCAAGATTTCTGACGGTGCTGTTGGATACCAGAGCAATTCCATCCATAGAGACTGTATCACGTGACAGCTGACTTCGAAGGCGCTCTGGGCCTATCATGATAACTTCCGTTTTTTCCGAGTTTAACATCAGGAAGTTGCAGGTCATCCAGGTTTTGATGTCTCCAAGACAGTCCTGAAGTCTAACAAGTTGGTTGGTGTCTTCTGGCTTGATCGATAGATACAGTTGAGTATCGTCTGCATAACAATGGAAGTTTATGCGGTGTTTTCTGATAACGTCGCCCAAAGGAAGCATGTACAGGGTAAATAGAATCGGTCCAAGCACAGAACCTTGTGGGACTCCGTGACCAACATTCGTGGTCCTCGATGATTCACCGTTCACAAACACAAACTGGGATCGATCCGATAAATAAGATTTAAACCAGCTGAGTGCAGTTCCTTTGATGCCAATCAAGTGTTCCAGTCTCTGCAGCAGGATACGGTGATCGATGGTGTCAAATGCAGCACTGAGGTCCAGCAATACAAGAAAAGATACAAGTCCTTGGTCCGATGCAAGTAGAAGATCATTTGTAATTTTCACCAGTGCCGTTTCTGTGCTGTGATGCATTCGAAATCCTGACTGGAAATCCTCGAACAAAGCATTGTTTTGTAGAAAGTCACATAATTGATTCGCGACAGATTTCTCCAGGATCTTAGCGAGGAAGGGAAGATTAGAGATGGGTCTGTAGTTAGCCAACACCTCTGGAGCTAGGGTAGGTTTCTTCAGAAGAGGTTTAATTACAGCTACCTTGAAGGACTGTGGTACATGTCCTGTCAACAAAGACAGATTCATAATATCCAGTAGGGATGTGCTAATTAACGGAAAAACTTCCTTAAGCAGCTTAGTTGGAATCGGATCCAGGAGACAAGTGGAAGAGTTGGATTTCAAAATTGTAGAAGTCAGTTGATCAAGGTTGATGGAAGAGAAACCATCCAAGTAGGTATCAGGGCCCACGGCTGCGTCCAAGGATCCTACATCCGCGGACGGGTTGGCTCCGGTTGGGGGTAGTAGACCATCAATTTTCTCTTTGATAGTCAGAATCTTATTATTGAAGAAGTTCATAAAGTCGTTACTACTGAGGTCCACAGGAATACACGGCTCGACAGCGCTGTGACTCTCTGTCAGTCTGGCTACAGTGCTGAAGAGAAACCTGGAGTTGTTTTTATTTTTCTCGATTAATGATGAGTAATAAGATGCTCTTGCGTTACGGAGAGCCTTCTTATATGTTTTAACGCTGTCTTGCCAAGTTAGCCTAGATCCTTCTGATTTGGTGGAACGCCATAACCGCTCAAGTTTCCGCACAGTTTGCTTTAGGTTCCGGGTTTGAGAGTTATACCAAGGCGCGAACTTCCTTCTTGTTGCCATTCTTCTTTTGAGGGGAGCAATACCGTCCAGCGCCATTCTCAAAGAGCCTGTGGCAGTATCGACAAGATGGTCGATTTGTGACGGACTGAAGTTTTCACAGGAGTCTTCTGATATCTTGAGACAGGACACTGAACTTAGAGCAGAGGGAATGGTTTCTTTAAATGAGGCTACAGCGGTGTCCGATAAACATCGACTGTAGAAACCCTTGGCAGGAGGAGGAGATTCTGGCAGTAGAAATTCAAAGGTTATCAGACAATGGTCGGACAGGAGAGGGTTCTGTGGAAAGATTGTTAAGTGTTCTATCACAATACCATACACAAGAACCAAGTCGAGGGTGTGGTTAAAACAATGAGTTGGTTTGTTTACAGTCTGACAGAAACCAATTGATTCCAGCAAAGAGAGAAATGAAGTACCAAGGCTGTCGTTATCGACATCCACATGAATGTTAAAGTCACCCACTATAATTACCTTGTCCGTTTTAAGGACCAAACTCGTTAAGAACTGTGAAAATTCACATAAAAATTCAGAATAAGGACCTGGGGCCCTGTACACTATTACAAAGAGAACCGGCTGGATTATTTTCCAGGTTGGTTGTGAAAGACTGAAAGTCAGACTTTCAAATGAGTTATAATCCAGTTTAGGTTTAAGGTTTATTAAAAGGCAGGAGTCATAAATAGCTGCCACTCCACCCCCTCGGCCTGTGCCTCGGGGGATATGAGTATTAACATGACTTGGAGGAGTCGCTTCATTTAAGCTAAAGTACTCCCCATCCGATAGCCATGTTTCAGTAAGACAGAAAATATCAACATGGTTGTCAGATATTAGTTCATTTACTAAAACAGCTTTAGAGCACAGAGATCTAATATTCAAAAGACCCCCTTTAATTCTCCTAGTTTGTTGCACAGTTGTATTGTTACATTTAACTTTGATTAAGTTATTAAATATAACTCCTCGGTTGTTTACCTTTAACTTAAATAACGGTGTCCGTGGGGCAGAAACAGTTTCTATAGAGTTAATTACGCTGAGTGACTGCTCGGAATGAAGCGCAGAGAAGTGTGTAAGACTGCGACTCTGCTTCCTGGTCTGAACTCTGGGTCATGGATTAAGTCCATTAAGAAACTGGGTCAGGTTCTTAGAAATGAGTTGAGCTCCATCCAAAGTTGGATGGATGCCGTCCCTCCTAATCAGACCAGGCACTCCCCAAAACGTTTTCCAGTGATCAACGAAGCCCACATTATTTACTGGGCACCACCTCGACAACCAGCGGCGGAATGACGACATGCGGCTATACATGTCGTCACTGATCAAGTTTGGGAGGGGGCCAGAGAAAACTACGGTGTCCGACATTGTTTTAGCGTATGTACACACCGATTCCACGTTAACTTTTGTGACTTCCGAGTGGCGTAACCGGGAGTCATTACCGCCGACATGTATTACAATCTTACTGTATTTACGTTTATCCTTAGCCAGCAGTTTAAGATAAGACTCAATGTCGCCCGCTCTGGCCCCGGGGATACAAGTGACTATGGCCCCTGGTTTCGCTAACTTCACGTTCCTCAGAATGGAGCTACCTATAACCAGAGTTGGCTTCTCAGCGGGTGTGTCGCTGAGTGGGGAGAATCGGTTTGAAACGTGAAGTGGTTGGTGGTTAACCGTGTGCTTCGACTTAGACTTATGCTTATTCCGGACAGTCACCCAGCCTCCCGGCCGCTCGGGGGTTGCCGGGGGACGGTTAGCAGGAGCAAACGATACGTCTATGTGGTCCGCACCGACTATAGGAGATGGCTGGTTAACAGCGGCTACCTCCATGGTGCGGAGCCGTGCTTCTAACTCACTAAGCCTCGCCTCCAAGCGATCAAATATACTGCACTTCTTACATGTACCATTATCCGTAAGGGAGGCAGAGGAATAGCTAAACATGTGACACACCGAGCAAGAGAGAGCAGGGGAGGTAGGGAGGGAAGACATCACAATGTTAGCTGCTAAGCTAATGCTAAAAGAGGTAGCGCTAACGCTAAACAACGTCTAAGCAACTATTCGTTTAAACGACAAAGTGCTGGACGGTGAGGCGTTTAACAACGTCTCACGTAGATAATTCGCCGCTTGTACTGACAATATCACGACAGAATCAACTTGGTATCGCTAGAGCTCTGAAAAAGTTCAAGACATCAAACACGCTGTCGACAGGAAGTGACAGGAAGTGACGCAAAAGACTCACCGCCTCCTTGACAGGAGAGTCTCAGTGGTGGATCTTCCAACCCAGAGCTGACATCATCTTTGTTTTTTACACCTTCCAACGGTCTTTGGACAAACACCTGACTAAGCTTCAACTTGGCTGCTTTTTCTGAAAGTTTAAGTTTGGATATTAATCAAACAATACTAAGTATTAAGCAATACTTGTGTGCACTTGGAAAATTGCTGGATATACTTTTCTTTCAAAGAAATGCCAAACTTTTCAGTGTAGTTGACACGATGCATGAATGTGGTAATAATGTTATTGGTTAAAAACAGATCTTTTTATTAGTTCCACTGATTAATAGCAATATAAAAGACTGACTGACTGGTTATTATTAGGATTATGTCTAAACAATTTGTTTCCTTTCATGAAATATTTATATTCATCAACCTGTTTCCAACTCTGTCCCCACACCGTGCTGTGTGTGTGTCTGTGTGTGTGTGTGTGTGTGGGTGTGTGTGAGAGAGTGAGTCCGACTCACAGGTGGCTCTTAATGTAGAATCTCACACTTAGGCCTTTGTTGAGCCATGTAAAGTTCACTTGTAAGAATATAACAGGAACCTTGTGCAGGTCCGTGTGGGTCAGATCGTATCTGACTGACACACAGAAGAAGACAAATGTATTCTCTTCACAAACAGTTTAATGCCACCGACTCTGCAGAGGTCACCAAGGTTCAAACGGCCTCCGGCCTTCCTTATCCGAGCAAACCAGCACACACACACGCACACACACACGCACGCACGCACACACACACACATCAGACTCTTTCTTGACATCCTTCCTGGCTGAGGATCTTCAGCTCCACTATAAAGACAAGGCAACAGTTATTGTTCAGTTTATAAAGGAAGCTTATGTTAGTGGTCTTTCCGGTAGGAAGAGATTTTGTGTGATTTTTTTTGTAATGAAATCAACTGGAAAGAACAACAGCATGAACGATCTCCATGAACGATCTCCATGCCCTTCTATAGAATAACGCCCCACTGGCATTTTAATGCAAACCAAATAAGACAATCACAGTAATTAAGTATATATTATTAGCTTTTCCCCAGGCAACACAATCTAATGCTGCACTCTGGGGAGCAATGAGAATCAAAACGTGAAACGTCTCCCTCTGATGACCAGACGACAGCTTTGTTCCACACTTAAACATGCATAGAGTGTAAAGGTCTGTTGAAGGTTGAAAGCCCAGATCACCCGTCAATGGAGGCTCATTCGCACTAATCGAAGCAAATGGCAAACCAAAGCGTCTCTGACCCTTTATTGGAGTGTGTGTAGATGACCTGGTGGAAGAAAATCAATTGCACTCTGCTGAAGATTGCTGTGGTTATGAGAGGGTGAGTGTGATGTAGAACGCCGTTGGTATGGTTTGATAGAGTCCCTGTGTGTCCCTGTGTGACTACGCAACGCCCTGCAGGCCGTTTCCTCATCGCTTTCTACATTCTGTCATGCAGCCTTTAATGACATTATTTTAAAATTGTGTATTATATTTCGTTGTTCTCGGCTTTGATATTTATCTTAATTCATACTGCAAGTTCTTATTCTAAAGCCGTCCATATCCTTGGAGAAAATTTGCATTTAATATACCCGTTAGAATGACATAACTCATTTATATAACAAAATGTCTTCCTGCCTTGCATAATTGCAACAATCAGTATAATAATTATTTCATTAAAATGGTTCATTTGTCCCTGTCTTCCAACACCCACCATATTTTTTCCACCCCTTTCTCTCTGCTTCTATCGATTAAAATCCCATAATGAACAGTCTTCATGCGATGATGTATGGAGAGAGTCCCGTTCCGCTGGAATGAGGCTGTTACAGAGTGAGCGGATTCCCCTCAGCTGGTTAGGGGGTCGGTCCTCGGCTGGTTAGGGGGTCGGTCCTCCCTTCCCTCAGCGACTCTCTGGGATTAAGTGTCAATCGACTGGGGGCCAGAGATGAGACGCCTGCAGGAGGAGAGTAATGCGTCTGTGGGCTGGGACTTGTGCTGCATATGTGCAGAGGAGCCGGATCTGGCAGTAATAATGTTGAACTTTAGGGTTAGTTGGGTTGAGCAGAAGGGAGGGTGTGTAAGCCAATGATAGATGGGGGGGGGGGGGGGGGGGTGTTTCCCTCAGGGTGGTAGGTCGTTCACCTGGAGGTCATCTGTGACCTCTGAAAGCCCTTTATGTCTCAGGCCATAGAGGGACCGTCTTCCACATGTAAGACAGGGTTTGGGGGGGGGGGGGGGGGCAGTGAAGCCAGAACTAGAGCGGAAAGCAGCACTTTATTTTCAAAGTTTATGACATTTTGAGGGCACTTGTGTTTAAAGTTCTACTCTGGGATGTCGACAGGTGATTAATCTTTGTGATCTCAGCAGCTCACCGTCGCAATGACCTTTGACCTCCAGCATAACCTATGGGAATCCAGCACTCCACATCCAACCTCCATTTGAGCATTTGGTCAATGATCCGCTGTTTTTTTTCCTTCATTGCTTCACTTGAAACACAATAAATATTTTAATATGCTTACATGACTTGGATATTAGACTTTCTTATAGATATGCCTAATTGTATTTAATTATCTATAACTTATAAGGTTTAAATTAATAAATGTCTAAATTGTGACAAAAAGACCCCAAAGAACAAGTTGTTAGGTGAATTGTCTTTTTTCTGGGCCACATATCATTTTATTGTCAGACTGGATCAGAGTGATGCAGCAGAGGCGTGTTAGTGGGTGACCCTCCAGGTTCAGCTGATTATATTAGATGTATTTTACCAAAAGTCTAACTTTTCCTTTTAAATTTGTCTCGACGTGGCTGAATGGTTTAAGCAGGTAGAAGACAGCCACGTGTCTCTTTTAGAGTTTGCCAAATTTAAAATTCAAACCCAAACTCAAAGCATTAAAACAAAGTAATTTGCCTATTTGTAGACACACTAAAAACTTGTGTGAGTGATTAAATAATTTCAAGTGACATTTCGTTAAGGTTTTGTTTGAATCACACACATTCTTCCTTATTTCCATGTGAACAGCTGTTGTCTCTTTGGTTGATGGAAAGCAGTGTTCACGTACTTGGTACTACAATTTAATTCATGTATTTATATATATATATATATACACACACACACACAGATGCTTCGTCTTCCTGGGATCAAAGGCACCTTTAATGTTGGTTGTGTGTTGCAACGTCCACTGTGTTTGCAGAGTGGCTGCTGATACGTGTTGATGATCAACTTAATGTCTGGGTGCTTGTTTCCATTCATCGTAAGTGGAGCAATTGTTTCTCCAAACAGCTCTCAGGCAGTTGTTTGCGTGTGTGTGTGTGTGTGTGTGTGTGTGTGTGTCTGTGTGTGTGTGTGTGTGTGTGTGTGTCCGTCTGTGCGTTAGTCATCCCTATTAGTCACGAGGAGTGACAGGATTATATCAGGCCTTCCTGGGTTACAGCAGGACATATGCATCAGTAACGTGACTACACTGTGTGTGTGTGTGTGTGTGTGTGTGTGTGTGTGTGTGTGTGTGTGTGTGTGTGTGTGTGTGTGTGTGTGTGTGTGTGTGTGTGCGCGCACACACACAGACTGGAGCCAGTCACTTGCTTTGTTGTTGAAGACACGCTGTCGTTAGTTCACACTCGTGCATTTAAAGGTTTAGACCATCAGATAAGGGCTAATGTTTCACTGGGTCAGTGGGGGCTGACGGGCACCTCCCTCGAGGCGTTTGGGGGGGAGAAGAATCATTAGTAAAGCAGCTGAAAGGAGGGAGGCGGAAACAGAGCGAGCGGGACAGGTTTGCCGCGTGGCGATGCTGGGACCGACCCCCCCGTACTTTAGAAAGCCTCATTCAGCCACACATCTGGATTAAGAACAGCCTGGTACAGGAGACGGCTCACACACTTAAACATCAGAGTTCTACAAACTCTGATGGATTGTGTGAACTCCACGTTGACCTCGAGTCACCAAACTCCACTTCTAATGACCCAGAGGTCCCGTGGTACACCTGCTTATGCGTACCAGCCAGCGTCTTGAGGGCTTTTGATCCCGCCTTGATGGTTGTCAGTTATACCAAGACATCCTTTTTTCCTCCCTCCGCTTTGTCCCGACCTTCGACCCGTCAGGAGCTTTTCATCCAGAGCGCTGATGTGGGAGACCTGCCTCCAACAGGCTGTGTGACCGTAGAAGGCTTTTAATGAGTGGAGAACATTTGCTGTCGTCCATGAATTAATGAATCCTCCCCCCCAAAGGCCAGATACGAGTTGTGTGAAAGAAAATAATTGAATTGAAAGGGCAAACATCTCTGCGGGAATACAGAATTAACAAGTGTTTGTCAGCTGGAAATGCAATGTAATAAAAAACATTAGTTTAAAAAGAGCTACGGCCATGCGTTTTGTGAATTGTTTCCTCAGCGCAGGGAAAGTCAAGCTTCCTTCCAGAAGTGGTTCCCTCCCTGATTCTAGAAAAGGAGAAAACCGCTCATGTCTCTTGGAAGACTTTCACCGTTGTGTTTGTACCTCTGAAAAGGGACGGAAACGACTGTCTAACATGAAAAGAGCAGCGAGAGAAGTCTAAACTCTGCCTACTTTCCTGCTCACAGTGACGACCACATGGCCAGTAATGGTGGCTTCTGTGCACATGAGAAGTGGCATGGATGCAGCCTTGTGTGGTTGAAGACTCTTGAAGCGGTCAGCAGGTCCTGCATACACTAAATGATCTATTTGCAGTGCCGAATGAATACTGGTGAATAATGAAACCCGGTACTCACCTCATTTAGAAGTAATGGCTCAGTTTGAGTTCTGCTTATTGCACAACTTATATCCATCTGGCCAATTAGTCTTCCCAGAATGCCTTTTCTTCTTTTCAGCGCCCCTCCCACACATGTACAACTAAAGCTGAGCTAGTTTTGGGATTCCTCTTGTGTGAATCATTTATGATGTCCCTGCAGATAGTCATGGGAACCTACACATCAGCGTTTGTGTTTGTTTGTAGAAGAGATTTAATCCAGGCAGGAGAGACGGAGCCTTCCTGCCCACATACCTGACTGCGTGTGTCACAGGGTCATAATTGACAACCAATTGGCTGCGTTTAAGCAGAAGTAAACCGCGGGTCATTAACTTCACAACAAGTCTTTTTCGTGTGTGTGATCTTTAGGAAGGAAATCAGCTTGTGGATAATAACTTGTTTCCTAACACATCTGTTTTATTGACTCTTCCTCTGGATTACCACGTTTCCTTTCCATAAGCCGAGAAACCACACACACACACACACACACACACACACACACACACACACACACACACACACACACACACCGGATATTTACAGGAGTTACGCTTTCCTTCATTAAGTAATTTTTCAATAGTAAATCTCCCAGACTGCAGAAACTATCATCCTTGTATTTAGTCTCTTTATCCGTGATTTGAATACCTGCCAAAAAGTACTGATCCGATTCTATTGCTTTAAAAACAAACCCGATCCATCCCTATCTTCCAACAAGGAGCAACTGGTAAAACGTCCCATAAACACATCATTTAGAAGGCCATAATACCTCATTGACCCCATTCAAAATGCAAATATGTTATTTTTCATTCCTTTATCGTTTTCATGAGAAATGTGAAGCTGGTCAGACATCACAGAAATGGTGAGTCAATATTGTCTCTTACTGACTGACTATAGTTTATCAATGAAACGCTTTAATGTCATGAGCTTCAAGGTTATCTGGGCTCCTGAAGCACTGAGGTCATGTTTGACTTACCACAGTTTCCTCACTTGTTGCACATGTTCTGCATTTTCTTAATTTGTTCATTAAAGCCAAAAGGTTTGTAGACAAATGTGGCAAAGCAGATGTTTCCCCACATACTGGGAGAATATAAACTGAAACGGTATGAAATGATATGGAGGGTCATAGATGACATGTGGCTTTTTAAATGTGGCTTCATGAAAACGAATCTTAAAGTTGAGTTGCTCTTTGTATTGGAAAGGCCTCTAAGGTCCAGAGAATACGGTAGTCAACACCGAATTAAATGACTTTTCCGTGTGCTTTCCACTCCCTGTGCACACACACACACACACACACACACACACACAAGGTCAGTTGAAAGTACATAGTTGTGTATCAACGTCTGAATCAGCTTTCTGTACCCGTCTCCCTCATATAATATTTCTTTGGTTCACTGTTTGAGTCGTCGTGCTGATTTCGCCCCCTCAGGTGAGGGACTGTATTCCGTTTGTCACTATCATTAAGCTTTTGTTTTGTGGACGTCTTGTTTTTTTAATTCTTGCACACTGTTTGCAGATTGCCGCCTAAGTAGTAAGCTTGAAGGTTAAGTGATGTTTAGCAGTGTTAGTGATTAAGCCCTGAGGAATGCCCTCTTACCCCCTACAATTTCCGTTGATCTATTCTTGTCCCTTGGGTTGAATATGACGTGATATTTAGTCAGCTCTGTGACCCTGTGCCACCTCACACTCTATTTAAAATCAGATCATCATGGACAAGAGCTGGAAACCAAACTCTAAAAAGCTTGTTTTTAAGCTCCTTTTGTGAGCAGAGAGTTTGCTTCTTGTGTGCCTACACATTAACATGTAAAGGAATAATAGTGTCTTTATATATAAGTGACTCAGCTGGTTTTAAACTTGAACTAGCTTGTTTATTTGTTTTGGCTGATTGGTCAATGAATGAGAAACGTATGTAGATTTGTTTACCTCATTTATTCTTTGTAAAAAGATAACCAAATTTAAATTTCCTTTTTTGGCAAGATAGATTCTCCATGTCTGAGTGAATTGGCTCATTTTACAGCAGGAATCAAACACGAAGGGGCACTAATTGATTTTCCCAAACAGGTTCCTCCTCCATCAAAGAAATCTCATAAGCTGCTGTTCTTGGGCTCCAGTGACTGTCTGCCTAATGATTCATAAAATGATTAGTTAGTTAAAAGTAATTAATCCGTTAATTACCTGTCTTACAGAAAACTACCAGATTCACCATGAGTCTTTTCATCCTGGTGTTCTGTTGCAACCATTTTCAAGGTTTCATGCAGCTGTAGACTGCGTCTGGCAACGAATATTATATATTTGAATAGTTGTTGAAAACAAAAAAATGAATATTTGAATGTAAAAGCAGTGTCTGCTGTACTGACTTCATATTATTCATACACCGGTTTGATTATTATTGGAAAAGTTCCATGTTCTATACTCTATAAACGTCAACTAGTGGTAATAGTATTTGTTTCAATCACTGAATGAAGCCTGCCACATTTGGGACAAGAATCGCGACCTTAAATTGCACAAAACTGTTTATTGTTGTCCGTTTAAACCGGAGAGAGAGAGTGAGTTCATTTAGTTATTTTTGTGTGGGTAATATGTTGTTAAATATGTTTAGTAGAAATTACAAGAAGTTATGTCTCGGTGTGTTAATGTGTCCCGTTGTTGACGTGCCTAATGCCGTCCTGTGGAATCCCTCAGCGAGGAAAGACGCTGAGGGACGTATGACGTCTTGTCTGGACGTGTGACGTCATTTGACAGCCCCAGTGTCTGCATTACAAAGATGCTCATACTGGCTCGCCAGATAATTTAGCTTCTATTAACTGTTGCTCAGCATTTATATGGATTCAGGTAAAGCTTTTATGTCCAGCATTCATCATCTCCTGTGATGTTACTCATATCCACGCAGGTCACACAGCTGGACGCCATGATGAGTCACACACTGTGGGGGGGTCAATGAACGTTGGCTTCAATTGAAATAAAGTGCAAATCTACAGTCCCTTTAACGCCTGGCTAGACAATGGAGAGTGTCGTGCCTTTGCAGTGCAGCACGTCTTTGGCAAAGATGCATCTAAGAGTGTGTGTGTGTGTGTGTGTGTGTGTGTGTGTGTGTGTGTGTGTGTGTGTGTGTGTGTGTGTGTGTGTGTGTGTGTGTGTGTGTGTGTGTGTGTGTGTGTGTGTGTGTGTGTGTAAAATAACTGCGCCACTGACTGAATGGATTTGTGGTGTCTGTGCACCCTTAGTACTCCTCCCTCTGCCTAATGAAATGTGTGTGTGTGTGTGTGTGTGTTCTAATTACTCTTCTCCGAGGCTAATGAAGTATGCTTGTGTCTGCATGTGTAAGTGTGTGTGTTCAGTTGCACTGCGGTTCTGCTCCACTGTGTTCAGGCTGTTTCATTAAATGATAAAGTTTACTGATGGCTCCAGTGGGATCATTATTTACTCGCCGTCCATTCGTCCCACAGCAGCCACCTAGATCTTTACAAATGACACGCCAAGGAGAAGACAGAGGTTCTTTAGCCCCGCAGGTTCAGGGATGAATGACCCGGTATTTTCTTAATGGACTAACGGTGCAGCCAATATGTTTACAGACCCTATTTGGACCGTTATCCCAATAACGTGGAGCCTTTTTATCCGGCCTTATTAAGCCCGGTTCTAAAAAAATCACAGCATGGATACCAGGCATTTTTGAGAATACAACTGATGTAAGTGATTCAGACAGAGACCCAAAGGGTAGCTCATTGACACATTATATGATATCACTGGTGCAGAGGTGTAAAGCTGCGTGGACTTCATGAGGACCTCACGGCAACACTTGGTCCTCTTTGTCCGTTTGGTCACAATGATTTTTGACAGAAACTTCATGGTGCTTTATTCTTTCCACTGTTAAATTGTTTGTCCCAACTTCAACTCTACGTCCTCTACGTCCTACAATCAGTGCGATACATTATTTTCTTGTCCTATTATAAACCAGCCGTTTTTGTTGAACAGTCTCCTTTTTCTTTGTCTCCTCTTTATTGTTGTTACATCACCACTTTTTCCCCTTTGTGACTCTTTCCTCCTGGTTTTCCTACACCTGCTGTGTGTCGCCACATCCCTGCCTCGCACTGAGCAGGCCGTCCAGGTTGCTTAGTAACGAGCGTACGGTGCGCGACACCTTGTTCCTTCTCCAGGTGTGTCAGCTGGTTGAAATGCGTGTTTCTCAGTGGTCAACGCATGAGGCTTGAGAACCGGAAAGAGAAGGCTGCTGTAATGGAGCGCCTCACCCGGTCTACGGCAACACGGAAGAGACAAACGCGAATCACTGAACATGAGAGCGTCTGTTGTAGCACAAAACAAACCAGAGGGAGCCGTGTAGAGAGTGACAGCTTTACAGCCGAGTTCTGAAGGAGGAGATGCTTACATGGAGACTCAGTGAAGGTAACACAGCGTGTTAAGATTACACCTGACTCAAGTTAAATAAAATACATTTCACTGGTCACTCCCTGAACCCG
Source organism: Pungitius pungitius (assembly GCF_949316345.1). Lineage (NCBI taxonomy): Eukaryota > Metazoa > Chordata > Actinopteri > Perciformes > Gasterosteidae > Pungitius > Pungitius pungitius. Next base: position 346,491 of record NC_084910.1, read on the forward strand.
CTGGATGGATTTAAGGAGGGAATGAGCCAGAGCTGCGCCGCTCTCATTCTGCCTTCCAACCGGTCATGTGTCGCTTCTCTGTGACCTTCGGCTTCGGCTCCTTTTGCGTCACGTTCCATGCATCCACCACATTTGTCGCGTTGGACTGTGCAGCTGCTCCCTGATGGAGACCATGTGTGTGTATGAGCAGACCTGGTGTGAGTGGAGCTTCTCCAGTAGCCGTTGACCTGGCTGTTCAGCGTGAAATGCAGTCGCCCGAGACCTCTTGGGACCTCTTGGGACCTCTTGGGAACCGCCTTCCTTCGTCCTCGATGGCGGACGTTGTGGTGAGGGAAGTGATTGATAACCCAGTGAGCCTCTTGCTCTTTCTATCTCTCTCCCCTGTACATTGAGCTGCTACATGACGGTGCCATTACCTGCAGCTGCACACTTAAGTGTGTGAGTGATTACTCGCACTCCTCCAGTGGCCCTGCTCTTCATCCTTCTATAGGTTCCTTCTGAGTCTCCTTCAGGAGGGAATCATTTCAGCTATAGAGGTATTACGTGAGCATTAGATGATTTCTATTTGGTTAGTTTGCATAGTAATGGAGGACATTAAAGTGTAGCAGAGATGAAGAGAGAAACCTGCTCAATGAGGTACAATATCACTAAAGCAACAAAAGAAACATGAAGATGACAAACCAATAAAGAAGTGACCTTGTTATAGCAATGCAATTAGAAGTTTTGATCAAGTTTAGTTTCAGTAAATCTCTTCAAAAATGAAGAATGACCTTTTGGCTGTTTTGTGTTTGGAGAGAGCGATACTTTATAAACGTGCCGTTGATGTATAGCTGATTTCTTTCTATAACCACTGTCATTTGTCAAGTATTTACTGGTAGCCACGTTGCTGCTAAATTATTCACAGAAAATTATTTTTGTCTCCAAAGTACTAAAAAATGTAAATGAACTGTCAACGATTTCCAGATTTTTCTGGGATAGCCAAACATTTGTTTTATCAGGATGGACAGCAGGCGTTGAATGTTCCACATGCATCGATTCCCTCGGACCTGAACACCATTGTCACAAGAACATGTTGAGGATCTTCTAACCTGTCCTTGGAGGATTAGTTTTCACTCCCACCACAGATTATGCTTGGAGGCCGCCGCGTTACGGGCTCATTTGGACTTCCACCCAAAGTTTAATGTCCCCGCCGTCCACCTCTGTTATCCTCACGTTATCGTTTCAGAGATCACTCTGATGAGAAGGTAAATGTTTACCTTCCCTTCCTCTGTACCCCTCCATGCTTCTTCTAGGACGACTGTCTGCTCGCAGGCATCTGCTTGCACACATGCAAATATTTAGAGTATAGGACGGAGAGGTGTGTTCACAGGAACATGCATGCGCGTACGTGGGCCTCGGCAAACAAAGAGATGATGAGAATTGTGCTGAAGACAATGGCGCCTTTTATGAAGCTTAATTCAACAGATCGAGGCAGATGGGAGACTGACTGTGCTTATCTTGAGTTTTAATTAAAATATTTTAGTGTCTTGATGAACACATTCTCCCTGTCTAAATACTGACTAAAAGCACATTGAGGCTGCTGTCTTACAGGATGGGCTTCCACCACACACACAAACCTGTTTTCATGAGCGATTATCTCTTTCATTCAGGGTCTGCAGCCGAACAGAGATAGAAGGGCTCCTATGTCTCATCAGCTTTACATATTTACCAGGCATTGGTTTACATTCCATTAAAACCGATCAGTTGTATTCTCAGACGTTGTTGAACCGAGAGCCAATTAAAGGTAGCTTCTCTAAACAGACGTTTGGATGCATTTAAATATGATATTAAGAGAGGCAGTAAGGGTGATTAACGTTGGATCATTTCATTTATATTCTTTTAACTTTGTCACACATCATTCTACTATTTGTGACTTGATTGAACGTACTGTGGTGCCCCTCTATTTTTTTTGTCTTCATTTAACTGTATATCCGTCCATACTTTAATGCCTTCTCTTATTGGCTCTTAAAAGGTTCAACGCCACCTTTTTTTGTCTTTTGATGAATCTTTCTTTCTTCCCCCTGCACAGACGTACCGGACACTTATACAGCTCAAACGCCTTCTTTTTTTGTTTTTTTAAATGTCATTTTTAACATATGTCAGTATTAATCAACTAATCTTTTTTTTGACAATTGCAAATATAACACAAAATGGGAAGAGAGATAAATGAAAATAAGAGATGGGCTTTTTGGTGAGGCGACGACACAATTCTTATTAACCATTAAAATATGAAGCACTTTGTGACAAAGGTTAGGTCTGTTCAGGTTATAAAAATAGCTCTACTCCTGAATCGGTTTAATTAAAAGCAAGTTTAAGAGCTGACCTCACCACCCGACTCTCTCCTTCTTTATCTCTGAATCTTCGCCCCGTGCTTCTCACTCTGTTTTTGAAAGTTGAACCATAACAAGATTCATTTCTCTCCGCTCTCATTTTAACAAGGAGAGTGTGTTTCTTGTTCATTAGTATCACACCACACCTCCGTCACCCTTAGATCTGGGGGAGACAGAGGTGTCAAAGTGACGGTGTGTGTGCACCTCTTTTTATTCCTTTTCAACCTCCAACCAAAGAAAATCCCCAAAAGCTAATTCACACCAGTCTCTCTGCCAGCATTCTCCCTCCATGTGTTACTTTGCAGCCATGGCCTGATCTGCCAGTAATGGTTTGCATTTCCTTAGTACTGCTGCAATGAAGCCCACAGCATGTGTTGGTTTACATTTCTTACCTCATTCACTTTACTGTCATTAGTGAAATCGCTTGGGGAAGTCTTTTATCAACGTTTCATGGTCTTGCGACAAGATGATTTAATAGCAATAACTTTTGTGACTTTATTCAAACTTTTTTATTTCTTGTAGGAGAAGAATGTTTATGTGACATGTGGCTTCTTTCTTTAATCCACACACCTTCTACACGTTGCCCACCTTCTTTTTAAAAAGTGAACTGCATCTTTCCACCCTCCGGCCGTTTGAATTGATTATTATTGTAAAAAGTCCACAGGCTAAAAAAGTAACCTAAAGTCATTTAAAGGATTAATATGTTGTGTTCAATTCTAAAGGGGTTTGGGAACAATGCTTGGGGAAACAAGAAGTTTATTTGAATAACAGAATTATTCATGTATTCATTAACTTAGCATTAAATGGAATTAGTTAGGTTTATTTAGTTTTACTTTTCTATAGAGTAATTGTCAGGCAGATCGTACAGGTCAAGGATGCCTGAGCCTGAAGGCCGATGGTCAATTATAATGACCGTAAGCCAATTGGATTCCATCAATAGGTCAGAGGCCATCGGGGGGTGAAGATGCAGCAAGTTAATGTAATTAAAGATGCATCTTGTGTCCATTGGTGAGAGAAGTATATTTTCCACTCCTTTCTCTTGTATTTTCTCATGTAGGCCTTTCTCCTCCCTAATGTGAGCCTGTGTTTCTGTGCTGTTGAAATGTCTCATAGTTCACAGACTTTCAACAAGAAATAGAATTGTATTCCATTGCTGTTTTTTTCTTGTGTAAGTGGGAACATAAACAGTTAAGTCAAAATGACTGTTCAATGATCCTTAACTCATTCCACTCCAGGCTTACTTCTGTTCAGAATCATTTTCAATTATTTCTGCATTGGACACATCCCTCTACAGCAAAAAATACATCCTCAACAAACTGTTTATGATTTGTCACAAATCATTTTAATTTAAAACAATGTTAGAACCTGTTAAATTCTCATATTGCTAAATTAGCTCTTATGGTTATTTACAGCAATGTGTAAGGGATACAACATTTCTCTTTTGGCATGTGCATACAACTGCTGTTAATTCAATCAATACATACAGCCGATCAACCCACTGGCCACAATGTCTCCATGACCATGAGTTCAATGATCATTAGCTTCTGATTGGCAGCAGCGGTTGCTAATCGGGATTTGATCACAGTGGAAAAATGTCTGTCAGTCGCAAACTTATGAGCAACTTTAGATAATTGATCAGTGATGAGAGGTTGATGAATGTGAAAATGACATTCATTGTTTTGTTTAGTCTTTATTTACGGGGGCTTAGTAACACATTAACACCGTGATCCGTGGCACCAAGTGATGAAACTGCTGTTGATCTAGAAGCCTCAACGTCGTCCTCCCTCGCAGCGTGGTTCCTAGTTTTGTTTTAAAGTAAACTTTTCATCTGGAGGAGGTTGATGCTGAGCATACACAGATGTTCTTGATATTTCATATAGAAGAAGTTTTCCCCATCCTTTGATGTCTGATGTCTGCTCTCTGCTGCTTCTTCAGGGTCCCGGGTGTAACCATTGCTACAGATTTAATCTGCGGTTTTCCTGGTGAGACGGAGAAAGACTTCCAAGAGACCGTAGACCTGGTGACCCTTTATCGATTCCCCAGTCTCTTCATCAACCAGTTCTACCCCAGACCCGGAACACCTGCTGCCAGGATGGAGCAAGTAGCAGCGCATGTGGTGAGTGGGGACAAGGAGAGGCGGATTGTTATGTGGCCACTACGGCAGGACAATTAACTTCACCCTTTTTTGAACCATTGTATTGGCCGTGACATTTTACATTTCACATTTTTATGACTTTTTATGGAACATTTTAGACATTTTAAATTTTCAATACATTATGGCTTGTTAAGACTTAGTTGGTAATGAACTTGCATACACTCCATAGCCCCCCCGCGGTGTTACATTTTCTGCTTAATATATTTCTGAATCGTAATTATTATCATGAATAAATGCTCAATAATGCACAATGGTGAAATTAAGTTCAGTTCATTGGGTATTTAATACTGGTTTGGCTCATTAATAGCTGCTTACCTCTGGTAGTTACATTGATACACATTTAGACACAATTGTGTCACAGTATTAATGCCAGTATCCCATTTACAGTTTCCTGGATGCTTCCTAAACTATTTGTCGTACCTTTTGTCTTTAGTTTGACCCACATCATCACGTGATACACCGTGTGTCCCCTCTTTCATTTGCGCTCTCATTCCTCGCGATGAAAGCACTGACGCGTCTCTTTCAAGTGGAACGTCTTCATAAGTCATTCTCTTTTTCTCCTCATCCTCTGAGGGGAAGCTCAGTGTGTCTTAGAGGGATCACATCACGTCTTCTCTTCTTCTGACGGCTTTCCCCCTCCTCTCGTTCTCCTCCATCTGTTTCATCCCACTTTTATTCTTCTTTTGTCTTTGGATGACAGCACACATCTATGCTTTCTTCCACAAGCAGCTCTGTGATTGTCACAATGTGGCATATGGTCTGTTCCTATTGAAATACATTATTGCCAAATCAGCCTTTTTGTTCATATAAAAAAGTACGACTAAGAGTATGAGTCACTATGAATCACAGCCATCTTAAACAAATGTCTTTTTGGTTCTGCCTAAAATAAGACCACACTTCACATTTTGATTTCTAATGGCCATTTTCACTGGTGATCTTGGTGTTTTGTTTAATTGTGAGAATATTTCTGCTTAACAGAGAGAAGTAAAAGGTACTCCTGCCTAGGTCATCATCACATCATCAGTCAGGATGCACCTGTACCATAACACACACACACACACACACACACAGACGGAGACGCACACAGCACATGGTGACAGCTTGGCGATGTTTAGGCCATATAGGGTCAGTCATTAATAAAGTGCACCAGATGGTTTGTCTGGAACACAACTGTGTTGAAAATCCACAGGAGGGATGGATGAACTAGATGGAAGCAGAGAGAGACACATTCATATTTGTCTGAGCGCACACGTGTGCGTCCGTCCATCAGGTTTAAACTGCTTTGCTCAGGGAGGAAAGGACAATTCTGGGACATGTCCATAGGATCAAGTGGTTTGACAACCGTGGACCTTCTGTATTATCAGCTAGTTAAAACTATCAATACCCACAAAGAGTTACACACTGTCAAGTATTACATTGTATGTTTGTGTTGAGCAGAACTAGATCATTGATGGGATTGGTTTGGTTACCCTGGAAACCAGTTTTGTTGATGTCAGCATTATTGATATTATCAATACAACATTTGTCTGAAGCAATTTTCTATCGCTGCCAAGTTGGTTTTCCTCATCTGGCCATATATTGCTTATGCACGTGTATTAAGCACTAATATTTAATACTTATTTATTTTACTTTGACAACAATACACAAAGCTTTGTCTTGTTATCATTGTCAGGGAGTGAAGCAATGAAACCCCAAGTAGCTGGAGCCGGTCCAGCTGCGATGGGGTCCAGGTGTTATGGGCTATCTGTAGGTGTAACTTATTACCTGTTGTAATAGATGATGTATGAGAAAGGAAGGGAGAGCAGAGGCAGATGGAAAGAATAAGAGACCACAGGGATGGAGGGAGCATGTTGAGAATAACGGGATGTGAATGCTATTAGCTTAGATCTCCATGATCATCCCCATGTGGCTAGAACTTATCCTTGATAAATGGACTTTGTGAGGTGGCTGTGTGTGTGTGTGTGTGTGTGTGTGTGTGTGTGTGTGTGTGGCTGTGTGTGTGCGTGTGTGTGTGTGTTTGTGTGTGTGTGCGTGTGTGTGTGCGTGTGTGTGTGTGTGTGTGTGTGTGTGTGTGTGTGTCTATTGGTATGCAAGGAGTGGTTGATAATGAGCAGCTGCTTGAGCAAAAGGGAGAAAAGAAGTCAGAGAGAATGGAGATTAGCAATTCTAGTAGGACATAGTTTTTAATTTCCCCTGGTTGCTATTGGTTAAGAACTCCATTACCCACAAGGCAGCGGTGTGGCAGCTGTCAAAGTGAAACAGCTGGCCAGCTACCAGCAGCTCCTTCTCCTACCTTCACCACCATTTACCTACGCCTGGACGCCCCCCCCCCCCCCCACACACACACACACACACACACACACACACACACACACACACACACACACACACACACACACACACACACACACACACGTATCCTTTCTCCCATATCTGGGAGGTCACTGACTCCCTCTCATACAAATGAGGAGAGATAATAGCACCTAAATGCAGTCTTAGCAGGCAGGTTTCATATTGCACCTACTAGATGTATAGATTGCATCAAACTGAACTAGTGACCTGGATGTGTGTAAAGACACAAATCCTGAGATGATTGTAGTCTCTGCTTATATTAAAGAAACTAATTTAGGGAAATTCATCTAAGTTGAATGTGACCAGAGCCTACACACTAACACCCACAGCAATTCAAATCCAATAGTATGTCTTTCTCTTAACAATGTTGTGTACACCTAACCCAAAGGTCAACCCAGCTGTTTAGTGACCTCTGTCATTGGGATGCCTTTAGGAGGTGCTAACAAAGACACAACCACGCACAGATTACTGTTTATCTTGCACCAGAGCCAGAGGTGTAGGCTCAATAGCACCAACATCTGTCCGTCATTAGGGGAAGATAAATGGGCTCACTGTTACCTTGCCCCACAAGACACCCACACTCATACTGGCACACATGTGCAGTGTTTCCACTCCCACTATAACAGCCTGGAGTTCTAATGTTCCCCATGCACGGCAGCACAGATCCACGGACACAGCACCAAGGGGCAAACTACCCCCTGTCAGCCAAACCTTTCACTCAAACACCCGCCGACCCCTGACCCCAAGTCAACCGAGGGTTGTGTATACAGATTTACACACACACACAAACACACACATATTTCTGGGAATCAAACATTAAGCTTTTCCTCTGAAATACTCAAATGCACACACAACACTCGTCTGACAAACCTTTGAAGGCCTTGAAACACACTTGAGTGTGTTTTGCCGATAACAATCTTGAAAAAGCATGAACATTTAACAGCAACACACGCAAACATCTGCACTGACTATAACTTCAATCACTTGCAGTCACAGCTGCCGGGATGTAGACAAGAATGTAGTGCTTAGTCCATGTATTTGCACCTCAGAGCATTGTGTGGATAGTCCAGACAAAGTGGGACTATGTAGAGCAGCTGTTTTTATGTTTGAATGTCATTGGCTGCAGAGTGTGTTTGGAGTGTGAACATCCATGTTATGTCACTCCCCGTTAGACGTAGCATCCGTCTCTGTGAACAACAGATGGACAGAATGGTAACAACCATCGTTCATCATCACCACGGCGACAGGTCCACACACACACACACACACACACAGGCTTTGCGTTGCTGGGTTGTCTCTAACACAACCCTGATGGCATGCTAGATTAATTCCTTTGGTTGATGAACCTCATGCACCCCCGCTCATAGACACCTGTACACAGACGCATTATTGTGCACTAATAAAGCTCGTAGAATTCAAGATGCGAGTGAATAGTAAAGATAGCACATCTACAATAACCATTGACGTTTAATCGGGGGGTCTTTCCTTATGTCGAGGCTTCACTTGGGATTCAGATGTGATGCCGATTTTAGGTCAATTGAAGCAGGATGTATCAATATTGTATGAGAAGTGTTAGGTGTGTTATTGGATTAAATGTTTTGTTTTATCAGAAGAGAAGGTTGACATCACAAAAGATGGCAAATGCAGCATTCTGCAAGTGGCTCTCCATTAATTCTACAGGTGCAACTTGTGGTTAGTTTCTGCTCAAAGGTACCCCGGCAACAGCTTTTGTGGGAAAATTAATTCAGCATGTATTTGCATCTTGTCCTTTTCTCACAGCTTCTGTTTTTAATCAATGTGCTACATGTTGGTACCTTTGCCTGCGGTGTGTGTTTCTGTAGAAGTGTGAATGTGTGTGTTCTGCTGGGAGCTCATTTGGGGCCGAGAAATCCTTACCTGCTCATACATCCGTCTTAGATACACACACACACGCACACACACACGCACTGCAACCCACTCAAACTGTTGAAAATCAACGCAAAAGGAGTGGTGGTGAGAGTGATGAGGGGATGGAAGGAGGAGAGAGGGTGGTGTTGACGGACAGACTCGTATGGCTGGGTGAGCGAGTGGAGACGGAACGATCAGGATGGAGGAAACACAGGTGGAGCGAGGGAGAGGCTGAGCACTGAGAGATGGATGGAAAGCCAACGAGAGAAGAGGGGATTTAGAGTTTCTGGAGAGCCTTTTGACGCAGAGAGCAAGCGGGAATCATGTCCAAAACAAGAATGAGATGACTGAAGGCTTGTGTGGATCACTGGGGACGGATCGAGTAAGAAGAGAAGGCTACAAATGGCCAGTGAAAAAGAAGCAAAGTGATCCACGAGTGGAAGGAGGAGCGATGATGGTGCAGTGATTTAAAAAAAAAAAAAAGTGATGGTTGACAATCTGAGTCTGTGGAGGACAATCACTGCCCCTTAAACACTTCCTCCATAAAACCTTTATTTCAACTTATTTCCCTCAAATTTGCAGCGTTTACTCTATCTGCATTTGACTGTTGCACTATAGTGATAGTGATATCTATATTGATGCACATCTACAGACATTGAATAGCTGAGCTTTACACATGCTGAAGAGACGGAGGGAGCATGCATCGCTCCCTTTAGCTACTGCAGCTACGGCCTAATCAGCAAGCTAATTAGCACTTTTTGTAACTGCATTGGCCTCATGTAACTGATTGCATTAACAACTGCCACACATCAAACAGTCATGTCTCACGTGTGCATCTTATTACACATTAAGGACGTGGCCAGACTTTGAGATGGAGATTACAGAATGTTTTACAGATTTAATGAATCGCTGTAGTGATTGTACTCACCCAAAGGGATTTTTTTATTTCTGTTAAACTAATGTGTGAAACTCTACTGTGTGCAAAATGTATTTTAAATCAATGGGTAAATGCCCAGTGATAATTTCTTTTTTTACTGACATAAGTAATGTATGAAATGTAAATATAAGTACAATACTGGGCAGTGTTACTGACCCATTTGTATAATACACGATTACAATTGCCCTAAATTCAAATTATCACAGGAAAGGCAGACTGAAGTTTCATAGACAGCACATTGTTTATGAATGGACTATAGGGAATAGGTTTTAACTTTATAGTCTGCTATCCTCAATCACAGCATAATTAAGTGATAATATGGCTTGTTAGGTTTACATGTATTATATGACATGGCTTTGTTTTTTTGACTGTTTGCAGAAGAAGCAGAGGACTAAAGAGCTGTCACAACTATTCCACTCGTACAACCCCTATGACCACAAGGTAAGACATCCTTCACTGTTCCTTTATTGCTCTGCTGCTTTATGGTTCCGTGTCTATCGGCCTGTTCCACTTGTGACTTGACATATGGACGGCTCTCCTTCAGAGGGAGAGGATTGAGCCTCGCTCACAGGTCAACCACCTTCACTTCACAAGCCTTCACTCGACAGCAGAAGGAGTTGTAGTTCGCAATCATCGTATTGACTTTATAGATTTGATGAGTTCCTCAAGATGGACACCTCTTGTCAGCAATCCAGTTGATGAGGGAAGTGTTTTTTTCCTGATTACATTGTGACCACACACGTGTGTGTGTGTGTGTGTGTGTGTGTGTGTGTGTGTGTGTGAGAGATTGAATTCTAAAATCAGAGATAAATCTCAACTGAATGTATGTGTATATTTGTGTGTGAATAGGCCATCCATAATGAGGTTAACATCTGACAGCAGACTGAATATGCCTCTCTCCAGGCATTCTAAGGATGATGAGGCCCCATATGACAGCTGTGTGTGTGTGTGTGTGTGTGTGTGTGTGTGTGTGTTCTTCTATGGAGATGTCATTTTGACAAGCCCATGACATCAGCTGTCATTTTTTGCTGCCGTCATGAAAAAGAAAAAATGTATTTTGACAGATTACGTTTAATGTTACATTTAAACATATTCCCCCCCCCCCCCCCCCCCCCTGTGGTCACACCCTGTCTGAGTAGTGGTGTGAATAGTAGTGATTTCTTGCTTATCATGATAAAGTCAGATAGAGTTCTGCTTCTGCAGAGTAAATGTTGAAGCCTTCCTTGCAGTTGTCACACTTTAACATTTAGCAAAGTTTTAGCTTGGCCAACTTTTTTCTTTTTCTTTTTTTAGATTATACCGTTAGAGGAGTTTGTGCCTTTGGTGCTGTTGTTGCATGTTACGCACTAATTAAAAGGATATGAGAGTGATCACGCTCTCACTCTGGCAGGCAGAGGTCTTTTGCCTCCCACACACACACACAGCCTGTCATAATAGTGCACATGGAACGCACAACCAGGGAAACTTGGCATCCAATGTCTCTATAATGCATTAAAATCAGTTTGTTAGCATTTGTGAACATGCTTTTCCTTAAGTGCAATTCCAGGGGAGTATATGAATGCACTGTACTGAGCCTTCTCATAAATACAACTTATTTCACACATCTGTGTGCTCAGTGCGTTGTGTTTTTTTTTCCACAAGATTATCATGAACAATGTAATTGTTCATGATCACCCAAGGCCAAGATGTTATTCACTTTTCAGGTATAAACCTCAAGTATGTGTTGCACATTTTCTATAAAATATATCATATTTCCACATGTATTCAGCACATTGCATTGTTTTTTCACACAGATGGTATCATTGTTTAGTATGACAAGCAGGTTGCTTTTTACATTTTCCATGTAGCACAACTTAAACGCCATGTTCCTTAAGACATTCTTCTATTTCTATAGCTTGTGTAGATGTGCCATTAAATCCCCAGTATTACCAACCCAGTTAGCCGTGATGTATGATTTAATGATAATAAATGGAATGACAAGCATACTTCCAGCCAAAGAGACCCCGTTTATTCTTGTCCTTGTGGAAATGTTGAGGCCAATCAGCTTGTTTTGTCTGATAATGTCCCTCATTCCAGCTTTCAGCTTACGTTCTCTGTAGGATATCATAGGTTTACTAACACGTGTGTGTGTGTGTGTGTGTGTGTGTGTGTGTGTGTGTGTGTGTGTGTGTGTAGAAGAAATAAAAGGAGATAGATATCTACAGTACATAGATTTAGAGAGAAGGCAGACCTTTTTGTGATCATGCATCCTTCTATAGGTTTGGAAAGGTCAGGGAGGGGGCGTTGGGTCGGTCAGGCGTCATTGTCCACTGGCTTCAGGCTACCAATAGTTAAACAATCCTTTTAATTGAAGTAATTGTTTTTTTTATCTATCTCTGAATGACATCTAAATGAATGTCAATGGCCTATGAGTTCAAATACATGTTTTTTTTCTATTTTCTTCATATTGTCAATCCTCCTTTTTTTGTCTTCCAGACGATTGTACCCCTCCGTTGTGTCTATGCTTAAGGGATAGAAGTGTGAGTGTGTGTTTGTGATGATTAATGTGAACGATCCCGTAGCCAGATGGTGCCGAGCGAGGCCCATCCATCAGCCATGAAAAGACCAGTGGGCAAAAAGCTGGCGGAGCACTTTGTCTAGGGCCAATGCCCCTCACTGGACACACACACACACACACACACACACACACACTAGCCAGGCTCTCTGAGGCCTTGGCTGTGTAACCCACTGAGCCATGTTGGAGCCATGTGTTTTGTTTTGGAATACACGTTGTCTCTTGTGTTTTTGCTTCCTGGGTCCCATGTGACTCCTGGTGTCTCAACCCTTAACACAAGCTTGGCATCCTTTGGACTTGTGCAGGTCAGAAAACCATTTTAGTCTCCGGATGGAGTTTCAGGCTCAAATTGTTGCGTTTTCTACAACTGTGCATTATTTGATCTGATGATATTTTCAAGCTTTGATCACAGCTGAGTTTTAAATTGTTACTTGAGCCTTTTTGCCTGATATTGGGATGTTTTCGTCCTACCTTCACATCATGTTGCTGATTGCATTCATTGATGGAACTGGCATGTTTGTCTAGTCATTGCTTTCGAGACGTGACCCTACTTTAGTGTCTTGTGCGAATGTGTGTAGTTGTGTGACCCCGACTGCACCGACCGAGACTCCTTTCCCTTTGTTGCATCCCTGTGTCATCTGGTCTAAAGTTGTGCCCCCTCAGGGCGCTGCCCTTCCAGGTTGGGGGTGTGAAGCTGCCACCCCGCTTTAGTCCTTCTCAGCACACTCGGAGTGTGTGAGTGTGTCCGTGCGCTGACACAACCCCTCTCACCCCACGTCGTCGGAGTCTCCTGAGAACGCACACGGACACACACATGAATTCTCCACGCTGTGTTCATGGACCTGATTGACAGTGGTGACAGTTTTCCTTGCGGCAAGGGAGGAGGGACAAGCTGTCCACATGGCCCGCTGCACCTGCCCAACCATGAGAGGTTCTGGCCGGAGTGAGCTGTAGGAAACAAATAGTCATTATGAAAGATTAACAGGAGGAAACAATGCATTTGCAAAATAATAAAACGTTCTAGTATTTTATTTTTCTCAAATGCTTTCTGCTACTCAATAAATCTCGCCACTTGTTATTCGGAAATCCCTGTTTGCCTCTTAAAAGTCATCTTTTCATCTTGGGAGAAGTAAAAAATGTTAATTAGTCCAACAATTCTTTCCCCACAGAAGATCACATCTTTTTGGTATTTTTTGCACGTTGCTAAACTGTACAATTAGTATTCAGATTTTTTCCCTTTTGGCAATTTTAATTACTTCTACTCTGCAGAATGAGTTTTTATTTGTATTTTTTTAAAGCTGCTGTTTGCATTGTTGTGAAAAAGCTAACCTCCATCTTTGTCCAGCTTGACATTTGCTTGCGACACTTTTATTTTCCTCCTCTGCTGTTAATTAACGGACTATTCAGGGCATGAGAAGCTGGGAGTGAAGAGCCAATAAGAGATTTTCTTTCCCACCCATCTGCTTCCTCCTGTCTATTCTGTGAAAGCCATTCTTTTGTGGTGTTCTCTGGTTCAGCACGGCTCTTAAAATGTTGGCCAATGTCTTAAATTATGTAAATGTAAGACTTTAATGGGACTGTTAGCTGAGCTCTTTGTTGCTGTCGTACAAAGGTAGTTGATTATCTTGCCATTCTTTTTAATTATATGCTGATGGTGGCAACTACTGTGCCATTTCTTTGGTAATTATGACGGCTTCTCATCTCTAAGGGAGACGCCATTCGCCTTCCTGAGGCGACGCGCTTGTACCCGCAACCTAGTTCTTTCGTTCATGACCCATCCTGCGTGACCAAAGGTGACCAGTAGATTGACCCGTACCGGTAAAGCGATACCGCTGCTCTGAATCTCCGGGACAAGCTCGCTCTCCACCTTCTCCTTAATCGCCAGCACGACCGCGAGGTGCTTGAGCTCCTTCACTTGGGCTGTGGACACATTCCCCACGCGGAGGACCAGGGCCTCAGATTCACAGGTGCTGATCCTCATCCCAGCCGCTTCACTTCAAACCGCTCCAGTGAGAGTTGGAGGTCACAGACTGAAGAGGCCATCCGGACCACATGATCTGCAAAGAGCAGCGATGAGAGCCTGACCAATGTCCTTTGTGGCTTAAGTGTTATGCCGTATGGGCCAGCGTAACGCCAAAGTGAGAAAACCCCTTTTCTGGTGGTTCTGTGTTCATCCTGTAACGTGGATGAAGATAGAAAAGGCAGAGCTTTGAAAATGTTCCTCTAAACGGAGTGTGAAAGTGTGCATGCACTGATTGTCCACCCACATTAGCAAAGCTGCGTAAATGCTTTTGTTGGGCTACTGTACAGTAGAGCCCTCTAGCCATATACACAGGCACCCTGTCTGTCAAGGTTACACAACAGGGACTTGGACAACAGAGTACAAACACACATGTGTGCATCGATCAATGACTTTGTCCATTTGGTGCCAGACTATTTTTGCTTTTAAAATATTCCCAGGCTCTTTTGTCTGTTTTTCTAATCTATGCAGCAGCACATTACAACCACGTTGTCTTTGTTCCAGTCAACACAAACAGCATAGAAGTCTTTCACTGAGCCTCGTTGGATTTATGTTTCTGTGTTGTTTTCAGCTCAGACATGTTGATGGTTGTCTTTACCAGGTTTTTGATCATGACCTTAAAATGACTCGTCTGCTTAACTATTAACTATTTACACCTATTGCTGAACACATAGCAGTGTTTCCACTACCATTACATCAGGGGGTGCCTGTACACTGTATAGCATCATAATCCTTAAAAAAAGCAGCATTGGGAATTGATGTGCTTTCCCACCCTTTGTGTATGCCATAAAATTGTACAATATCCTCAGATGTGTCTTGTGAAAGTGGCTCAAAGGGTGTCCAATGGTAGGATTGTGTCTAAAATGCTTTCTGTTTATTTCATCGCAGTCGCATCCCTCTCTACATCGTTAGAAAGTGTGGAGCCAACAGTTTGTTAAACATTTGCCAGGTGATTTAAGATTTAAGAGCTACTTTTTGTGCCACAACAATGACACAAGAAGATCTGAAGCATAACGCCATAAAGCAAGTGAGCGGAGCTGCTTTGATGCTCAGAGGGAGACGAACCCAAGGCTGTTTCACTCTAATCCCTGAAATGTGGGTTTGTGGAAGCTTTACAATGACATGAAAATAGTAGTTTAACCTTGAAAACATCATGTAACCACATCTTGGTTGTATAGCCAACATCTAAAGAGAAAGGGATATTTGTTAAATGTATTTTTTGCTCTTCTAAGAACAGTTTTCTTACTTGAAACTGACTTGAATTGAGTAATAGAGACGGGGCGTAAAAAGGTGATTTTCTTCTTTTTAAAGAAAGCTAAATGGCTCAGGTGGCTTGCATTTTTATAAACGGTAATTTCTCCTTTTATAATGAAATCTCAGGAAAATATATGCTCTTTCACTCCCTCTTCCTCACTCACACTCTGTTTGTCAAAGTGACACACTGTGTGCTGTAATTGCTTGTTGATTGCTTCCATTTGTTTGGCCAAAGGCATCCGACACACACACACACACACACACGCACACACGCACACACACACGCACACACACACGCACACACACACACACACACACACACACGCACACGCAGGCCAGAGGAAACCAGCGCTATATGACTGACGTCTGAATGGAGGGGCAGTGGGAGGGAGGGAGGGGGTGAAAATGAATGGGGCGACATGTCTGGACCTGTTCTGCCAAATGGTTTCTTAGACCGGTGTGAATTTGTCCCAATTGAACCCGGCTCATTTGAAATGTGTGTTTTTGTCTGCGCCTCACCTTCAAAATTCTGCAGCTGCTTGGCTGGCTAAGTGGATTCTCTGCATGTATTTATTTCACACTATAATACGCCATCTTATGCTAACGGGAGGACTCTAATCATGTAAGAAGAGAGCCAGGAGGACATCACCCTGTATAAGTCTCGCTAGTCCTGGACAGCGCAGGCTGTTAAGTTAACAAGGGCTCGTTCCTCATAAACGCCACTGAGGGCGCTATCACAGCGTAGCATCATGGCAGCTCCTTTTGTTAGCATGCTTATGTCTGCCATGATTGTGTGAGTTGATGTTCCCCCTACCATTGGAACTCAGGGTGAGAGCATGCAAATGTTGGAATATGTGTTTTTACAAATGCATTTATGCAGCTTATCAAGCCTGGTAATTGTTTGTCTGGGCCTGATTGCTTAACAAAGCCTATCATTAGAAATATTTGAAGCCTGGATGGACGGAACCCACAACAATCTATATGGAAATTGAGATGCATAATATAAAGTGACAGGCTGAAGCCATGTTTGGACTTTTCTTTGGTTCTTTCCTGTCTTACTCCCATGCTGTTAAGGGATGTCAGCCCCATCTCTTTTTCATTCCATGTTCAGGTGAAACACGAGGAAGAGCAATTCCCAGGTACAGGTACGCCCTGCCTTTAAATCTCATCTTATTCACATTCCCACCCCTATTTCAGCATTTCTGTTTAGGAGGATCCCTTTAACTTGATAAACGATAACTAAGCCTGTTGCTTTGTTAGTTAACTTTAGCTTCTCGTCTAACAAGCTGTGCAATGAGCAATGAGAGTTTACAGGTTTATCCACTGGTCCACACCTTCTTTAGTCAAATTAACCTCAAACGGCACCACGATGCGAAATGTGTGTGTGCTTTTCCATGCTGCTTCATTCAAATCATTAGACGCATGCTCTAAACTGCTTACTTCCATTGTGTTGCTCCATGTATCACCTGCAGAACATTAACAAATTCAGTTTGCTATTGCTATTAAATCTTTCTTTGATAACTTTTACAACCAACCCACAGGACAAAAGAATCACATTTCACTGTTACTGAAAAGGGTTTGCTTACAATAGACACATCCAACAGCCCCTTCTTCTGAGGGGGGCTGATAAGTTCAGTCTGACTGGACTCCACATCCGCCTCCTGTCTGTAAATCAGAGTCTTGCACACAGGGGAGAGATGAATTAAAATGAATTACATAGAGATACGTGGTATAGTCTCCTTTCATTAGGGTTCGCTTTCAAGAAGCCGTCCAGAAACAAACGGAAAGAATCCTGAAGAATGAAGGTGGTTCATACTTTATACCAATGTATGTATTTATTTATTTGCAATGGTTCTGTCAACACAAACAAGCAAAATCCAAATCAATCTAAATGACAACCTGCTTAGCAAAAACACACTAAACTAACTTAAAGGTGTATTTTACCATTTGTGTGGAGTTTAATTCATACATTTGGAGCCTTTGTCCGACCTCGCTCACATACAAAAACTCCACAGCAGTGTTTCTAGATGTTATAACCTGGTTACTCTACACTACGTATGTCAACTCACATCAAACAATCCTGATGGACAAATAGCACCTTAGGTGTCATGAAAAATGACTCACTTGCTGTAAATAAACATGATTTTATAGTTTATTGTGTGCTCTTAAAGGAAGACGTGGAGAATAGCAGCATTACACTCATGAGACAAACAGATGTTTTAAACCATTCAAGCACGCACACACACACACGCACACACACACGGCCCTGTAAATGAGCTGTGTGTATTGGGCCAACTGTGGGATCACTACTGTAAAGGCTTTATTCTCATTAAAACTGAGTTACCAAACTGGGGCACAGCAGGGGGGGAAAGTGATATATTAACAGACTGTGTGTGTGTGTGTGTGTGTGTGTGTGTGTGTGTGTGTGTGTGTGTGTGTGTGTGTGTGTGTGTGTGTGTGTGTGTGTGTGTGTGTGTGTGTGTGTGTGTGTGTGTGTGGAAGAAAGAATTTTGAGATTAAAAGAAGGCAGTAAATATAGTGACAGCAACTGGGTTCATTGTTCTTTGGGTTCTTTGGATTGTTCCTTAGTCGTCTCTGCCGGAAATCTTTGAAAAACTTATAAAGTATTTATTTTTATCTACAAATACTAGTATTGTAATAGTTTTCAGCCCGTTGTTGATTGATTTGACAGGATTGATTAGTACTTGGGGGTAATTTGTTGTTCATGATGTAAGGCAGACTAACATTAAGGGAACAGCCTTAACTGAATTGATGTTTCCAATTTTCTGTTATGAAATGTCGTGCTCTAGATTAATAATCATGTTTTGCATGCTTTTTGGATAACTCAAACAAGTTTCAGGTTCCAGAGGAAGCGTAAGAACGTTATTATTTGAGTAAGTTGGAGACAAAAAAATCTGTGCCAGAACTGTTTTATTGGTCTCTAAATATCCTCCATCAATAACCCCACTATAGAACTATATGTATATAGAAAAGAACTGAAAGATAAGGGGGAAAACAACATTTACATACTGGAGGAGAGCGAGTGAGACAAAAGGACCTGAACACACACCTGGAAGGGATGAATATTCATACGTTCAAAGAAAACAAAGACCCTTTTTAACTTTGACACTGAGTCACATGGGTGGCCATGGTTTTAATTTTTTGTTATGATCTTTAGCAAAGTCGTCTCTCAATGTGTTGTGTATAGATAATTATTTTTGTCGGTGTGCTGACGGTTTGTTAATTGGCTGTTTGCAACAAATAAGAAGCCTTAGTTAAGAAGCTTTGAAGGTTTGGGGCAAAAAGTCACATGAAATGAATGAAGAAAAAGTCAGCTGCAACTTTCATTTAGTCTTAAATAAATAGTTCTATTGGTACCAATAAAGATTTGCTGCTTGAATGCTGTAAGATTCAGATTTTATTTGATCAATAACTGGCATTATTATATTGCTATATTATAATTCATAGAATATGTCGATCAAACTGATGTGAATTTCAAGTACTCTTTAAAAACAAGCGACATCCTCCAAACAAAGGCTGCCGGGTCGTGCCCTTATTAAAGAGCTTCACAGCCTTGTTTTTCTCTCTAAAGCTAATATCCCTGATAGAAAGGACCCTACGTGGGGTGAATTATAATAACGCAACCTTTTTGAATTATGAAGGCTTTGCTTATATCGTATTTGGTTGCTTGAGGCGTAGTGTGGAATTGGTTGAATGTACAACCAAGGTGACGAGGTATCGACACCATAAGCGCATGCTGTGGAAGGACCAGGAGGCCCACAGGGTCCACGCGGGGCAAAGCAGGTGTGCCTTTCAGGTGTGCCTGGCAGGACGCCAGTGAGAGCAGCTGACGCTCTGATGCTTATTTGTTCTTTATTGCAGCCATCATATTTTTATTCTCTTCTCACCTTCAGAAGTCTTGACATTTTTAGTGATTGGATCAAAGGACTTAATCTGCCGTGTCGATGGATTGAAACCTGACACCTTGTGACTCGTTTTTGCTGACTCAGCTTTTCTCCCCTTTCTGTTCACCTTCCTTCTTTCTTCCTTTACACTTCAATGCGGCTCAGACCTAAGAAAGCCCACACGTGTTGTGGCAAGTTGTCGTTGTTTGAAGTCTTGCCAGTGACTTTAAGCCCATTAAACTGCAAGAAAAGCACCATGGATTTTGTCTTTCTTTTAAAAAGGTGAATGAGCACAGGTGAGGCTCAAACGTTTGCTCATTTGTCTTTTTCGTTGTCACAGCTGCTTATGTGATTGGGTGCACACTATTAGTGGCATTACAAGCAGAATGAAGGTAATTAAGGGTTTCACCACCTTTGTTTTTGTGTGCTCTGATCTGGTGATTTAACTCTTTTGCTGTTTATAGGCTGTGCATGTGCTCTCCACCAGCAGAACCATTCTATTCCATCCTCAAATTCAGATTTCTCATTACTAAATCAATACCGTAGTCCCAACTATAATTTTGCATTGCTCAAAAAAGGCTCAAAGATCATCATCATCTTGATTAGTCTTTCCAAAACTAGTCTTCACCTCCCAAAGACTTACTCTGTAATTTACGCACTGTATAAGAAGACAATTTGATCAAAGCTGACTGGTGATGAGGGTCTAAAGCGCTGCTTAAGTTAACTTACAGTTTGTGGTGATTTCACAGCGGACCACGAGTCTCCATAGTCCTCCCACATGTGCTGGTGAAGGATCAGATTACCTTTAAAACATTTCAGGTGGTTTATGTATTCCTTATTGAGATAGGCCTTTAGTTATGGCCCACTAGTGCAGGCTGCTTTTTCATGGTAGTAATGTGTCATGCAACTCGTATGGTGGCTCTATGTCAAGGATCTGATTACAGATATGATGAGTATAAAAGATAAGATAGGCAATTTGATGATCATGTTTTTTTGCTGCCAATACTAAATGTGTAATTAATATGTGGTTTACACGGGTACTGAAAAGTGAGCGCTGGATCCATAGGGATCACAGACCTAAAATTCAATTTATTTTATTTTGTAGAGCCCAAAATCCCAAATTACAAACGAGCCTCAGAGGGCTTTACAGTTTGTACACATGCGACATCGTCCGTCCCGATCGGGTCCGGCTTGAATTCACCAAAATGTTGTGTTGTGTATTCCTAGATGTGAAATGGCATGTGTCTTTAGGGCCCTGTTTGTTGCGTTTACAGGGGTTATAAATGAGACACTGGGACTATAGTGTCCCTCAACAACTCTTCCTTCCTTCCTTTGGTTCCTCTCTTTACCTAATTAGCATTTACATAGTTTGCATTAATGAAAATCCTAAGTGTAGCAGACCCACGCACTCATTTAGACTTAAAATGACCTGGACTTACTCTCTCACTCTGTTCCATCTCGTGCATCTTTTGTCCATCACATGTATTTCTGTCATATAGTTGAAATAAGTCCAGCTTTGAAAGGAAGAAGCAGAGCTCCTGTTAAAAGAAAGCAGGGAACATCAAATGCTTAATGCCCACCTGTGTGTGTGTTTCTTTTTTTAATCTTTTGTAATTAATGGTTTGAATGTGAGGATATTGGGTACACATACTACATGTAAATTGCCCTTGTGCTGTCTGTATGTTTAAGTAAAAACTAGAATAAAACGTGAGAGCAGTAACAGACAGAAACAAGTAGATAAAAAGAAAAGCACTCCATTGGTTTATAGATGAGGAATATTTAATAATGATAATATAGAATAAGAAGAAGAGTCATGGCTTTTGTCAGAGTTACAGAAAGAAACGAACGGACCGGAACCGACCGACTGGGGGGGGGGGGGGGGGGGGGGGGGGGGTGTAACCTGGGATTAGGCAGACGTGGCAGAAGAGGTCGTTTTTTCTTTGATTAATTGGTTGATCTTTCATACAGTTACTGCAAATTATCAAACCCCGTTTTAAAAAGCTTTGGATTCACTCTTCAAATCTGCAGATATATACATTTATATTTATACTATATATACATATACTATTTATTCAGGAGAGTTATGTAATAGAGGACGGACATATTTACTTAGATGAAAGCTTCACGTGTAGATACATCAAATAGGACGGAGATTCCCTTGGTATTTGGCCTCAATTCCTGTTTACAACTTGCGCATATGTATATTTATACGTATACTATTTGTGTGTGTGTGTGTGTGTGTGTGTGTGTGTGTGTCTCGTGGACCTTTCATTTCCTCAGAGATTGAATGACTCATTCGACAAGAGGGCCTGAGAATAACAAGATGAGCAGTAAAAGAGAGAAAGATAAACAGGCCAAACAGAAAGGAGTCAAATACACAGAAGGCAGGTTGGGATGTGCTGCCTCGACGAGGTCTTTTCCAGGAACTACGACATAAACAAATGACGTCAAAGTGTCCCTTCAGCACTTTGTGCGTGCAAGAGTCCACAGATGTTTGTGCATCTTGTGCATTGTGTGTGTACTTGAATCTGTGTCTTTTCAACCGCTCTTTGTGTTGTGTTGGGTGTGTCTGTGTCTTTGTGTGTGTGTGTGTGTGTGTGTGTGTAGTACATTAGTGCTCTGAGGCACTTTGTGTGCGAGTCACTGCGAGGCTACACAGTAATCACATTGGACAACACATGTAGTGACAACGACTCCTCAAGCTAACGTTGAGCTGAGACACAACCCGTGCACTCATGTCCCCGTCGGGGTGACTGTGTGTCCTCTGATAAGTGGGTTACCTTGTTCAAATGGCACCAGCTGTGGGAGGATTCATTGAAGTATCAAAGGCCCTTCTGGTTTCTTACTGTGGGGCAACGTGTCATTTGTGCTGGTTTTCACGTTGATAATGTGAAACAACTTTATTGGTTGCGTTGGGCTCTTCCTGCTGGTTATGTAGCGCACATAAACTATGGATTGCATTAACAATGTGTGCTTGAGGCTCATTTTGAGGATGTGCGGCTCATTTCTTTCATGAATTGAATAAATAAATATATATATATATAATATATAAATATGATGCATTGTTGCTGAGCCACTGTTGCACTTTTGTCTGTATGCGTTAAACAATGAACACTTGGGTAAGCTGATTTCTCTTTGTAGTATCTATAGGGAAATACCTGGCTTTGCATCACTATAATAACAATACATTCTTGTAAAAATGTATTTAAAGGCACTATGTGGTAAAAGCAATAAAAGCAAGTACAATATATTTCAAACTGTTGCAGTTGTAGTATGCCTTACAAATGATTTGCATTTATTGTTTTAATTGTGTCACGTTTTTGCTGCTTATTGAAATGACAAAAATGTCTATTTTTGCGTAGTTTCTAGCACACTGGAACAACTCTTAGTCTCTGCAAGTAGTTTGTAATGATGAAACTGCCCCCCCCCCCCCTTTGGCCCAGAACACTGCCTGCACTAAAGTTGTACCTGATGCAGCTGGGCTTCAGGCCCTTACAGAGCACATAGTGTGTTATGTTGGTGCTTTTTCACATGAATGATATTGTTTGGTTTCAGGCCTTAGAAAAAGTCAAAAGTCATTCAGCACCAGCTTGGTACCAGAGGATGTGAAACGATGGCTTATTCCACCAGTAAATAACTCTTTGCAGAGTGCAGTATCAAATGCCTCCGGCCTTTATTGAGGACACAAGTTGTTTATGCATCTGATGTAACATATATAAGTAAATAACCTTTACTGGCAAGTATACATTATTATTAAGTATAAAGATTAAATTAAAGAACGGTGCCGAGGACATAGGTTAGTTTATTGATTCAATGTGGTATGGAATCATTTCCATTTGCTTTGACCCGTTCGTGGCTAAATTGCTGTTGGTATCACAGCATGGCGTGTGTGTGTCAGCAAGCCAAACTCCCACAGGCTTTTATTGGGTACATGCAGTATGTTAAAGTACCAGGTTCACATGCAGTATGTTAAAGTACCATGTTCACATGCAGTATGTTAAAGTACCATGTTCACATGCAGTATGTTAAAGTACCAGGTTCACATGCAGTATGTTAAAGTACCAGGTTCACATGCAGTATGTTAAAGTACCAGGTTCACATGCAGTATGTTAAAGTACCAGGTTCACATGCAGTATGTTAAAGTACCATGTTCACATGCAGTATGTTAAAGTACCAGGTTCACATGCAGTATGTTAAAGTACCAGGTTCACATGCAGTATGTTTAAAGTACCAGGTTCACATGCAGTATGTTAAAGTACCAGGTTCACATGCAGTATGTTAAAGTACCAGGTTCACATGCAGTATGTTAAAGTACCAGGTTCACATGCAGTATGTTAAAGTACCAGGTTCACATGCAGTATGTTAAAGTACCAGGTTCACATGCAGTATGCAGTATGTTAAAGTATCAGGTTCACATGCAGTATGTTAAAGTACCAGGTTCACATGCAGTATGTTAAAGTACCAGGTTCACATGCAGTATGCAGTATGTTAAAGTATCAGGTTCACATGCAGTATGTTAAAGTACCAGGTTCACATGCAGTATGTTAAAGTACCAGGTTCACATGCAGTATGTTAAAGTATCAGGTTCACATGCAGTATGTTAAAGTATCAGGTTCACATGCAGTATGTTAAAGTACCAGGTTCACATGCAGTATGTTAAAGTACCAGGTTCACATGCAGTATGTTAAAGTACCAGGTTCACATGCAGTATGCAGTATGTTAAAGTATCAGGTTCACATGCAGTATGTTAAAGTACCAGGTTCACATGCAGTATGTTAAAGTATCAGGTTCACATGCAGTATGTTAAAGTATCAGGTTCACATGCAGTATGTTAAAGTATCAGGTTCACATGCAGTATGTTAAAGTATCAGGTTCACATGCAGTATGTTAAAGTACCAGGTTCACATGCAGTATGTTAAAGTATCAGGTTCACATGCAGTATGTTAAAGTATCAGGTTCACATGCAGTATGTTAAAGTACCAGGTTCACATGCAGTATGTTAAAGTATCAGGTTCACATGCAGTATGTTAAAGTACCAGGTTCACATGCAGTATGTTAAAGTACCAGGTTCACATGCAGTATGTTAAAGTACCAGGTTCACATGCAGTATGCAGTATGTTAAAGTATCAGGTTCACATGCAGTATGTTAAAGTACCAGGTTCACATGCAGTATGTTAAAGTACCAGGTTCACATGCAGTATGTTAAAGTACCAGGTTCACATGCAGTATGCAGTATGTTAAAGTATCAGGTTCACATGCAGTATGTTAAAGTACCAGGTTCACATGCAGTATGTTAAAGTACCAGGTTCACATGCAGTATGTTAAAGTATCAGGTTCACATGCAGTATGTTAAAGTATCAGGTTCACATGCAGTATGTTAAAGTATCAGGTTCACATGCAGTATGTTAAAGTATCAGGTTCACATGCAGTATGTTAAAGTACCAGGTTCACATGCAGTATGTTAAAGTACCAGGTTCACATGCAGTATGCAGTATGTTAAAGTATCAGGTTCACATGCAGTATGTTAAAGTACCAGGTTCACATGCAGTATGTTAAAGTACCAGGTTCACATGCAGTATGTTAAAGTATCAGGTTCACATGCAGTATGTTAAAGTATCAGGTTCACATGCAGTATGTTAAAGTATCAGGTTCACATGCAGTATGTTAAAGTATCAGGTTCACATGCAGTATGTTAAAGTACCAGGTTCACATGCAGTATGTTAAAGTACCAGGTTCACATGCAGTATGCAGTATGTTAAAGTATCAGGTTCACATGCAGTATGTTAAAGTACCAGGTTCACATGCAGTATGTTAAAGTACCAGGTTCACATGCAGTATGTTAAAGTACCAGGTTCACATGCAGTATGCAGTATGTTAAAGTATCAGGTTCACATGCAGTATGTTAAAGTACCAGGTTCACATGCAGTATGTTAAAGTATCAGGTTCACATGCAGTATGTTAAAGTACCAGGTTCACATGCAGTATGTTAAAGTACCAGGTTCACATGCAGTATGTTAAAGTACCAGGTTCACATGCAGTATGTTAAAGTATCAGGTTCACATGCAGTATGTTAAAGTACCAGGTTCACATGCAGTATGTTAAAGTATCAGGTTCACATGCAGTATGTTAAAGTACCAGGTTCACATGCAGTATGTTAAAGTATCAGGTTCACATGCAGTATGTTAAAGTACCAGGTTCACATGCAGTATGTTAAAGTATCAGGTTCACATGCAGTATGTTAAAGTACCAGGTTCACATGCAGTATGTTAAAGTACCAGGTTCACATGCAGTATGTTAAAGTATCAGGTTCACATGCAGTATGTTAAAGTACCAGGTTCACATGCAGTATGTTAAAGTACCAGGTTCACATGCAGTATGTTAAAGTACCAGGTTCACATGCAGTATGTTAAAGTATCAGGTTCACATGCAGTATGTTAAAGTACCAGGTTCACATGCAGTATGTTAAAGTATCAGGTTCACATGCAGTATGTTAAAGTACCAGGTTCACATGCAGTATGTTAAAGTATCAGGTTCACATGCAGTATGTTAAAGTACCAGGTTCACATGCAGTATGTTAAAGTACCAGGTTCACATGCAGTATGTTAAAGTACCAGGTTCACATGCAGTATGTTAAAGTACCAGGTTCACCACAGGTCACGATGCCAGTTGACATGTTTGTTCATCCAGTGCCTATTTAAAGATGAAGTAGAGCCAAACAAAGATTAGATTACGTGCATGAATTTGAGTTATTTGTTTATTAACTAAACACAAAACGCACACAATATTCTTTGTTTCTAAAAAAAATCCTATTTTACAAATACATGGTCACTAGTCTCAAATCTAATTTGACCATCCACTCAAGGATGGTGACTTTGCTTATTCATATATCATAGCTGCTGGCAGTAGCATCTCTACATACAGCAATAGGAAACATTTAATGCATTTGATTTGTAAATGCATTAAATGTATTTTTGAATATTTTGTAGTGTACCTGTGTGTTCAGCGTTGTGTGCTGGTTTGCTTTAATGAGTACGGTAGCTCTGTCTGCTCAGTACAAATGAGCTTGGCCCTCTTGTGTCCGTGTTTGTCAGTGATAATCAATACAGAGGATGCATCTCTATACCTTGTTTTGGATGAATCTTCAAAACCTACTAAATCCGTATCCGTGTGGGTTGCCGCACACGTGGAAACGCACACAAACACCGGCCATTTGAGAGCTTTGCCACTCAGCCATATGCCACCCAAGGGCCTGGCATCTGCTGCAGCACAAACACACAATAACCAGAGACACACACTCAAGTAATCACTTTTTCTAAGCTGCGCACACATGCATTTGCATACACGCACACATTCGCATAGACAAACACACACGCATTGTGCTGTAAGAAGCACTCCTGCTTTACCTGCCTTTTCAAAAGCACATTCAAAGTATTTCAACTGTGGATTTGGAACAACCCTTGTCATCGACCCGGCACCTCGGCCCCTGTGTCCCCGTGAATGTGCGTGTGCGGGTCAGAGTGTGTGTTTGCGTGCACAAGAAACACATTTCTAAACACATGCAGAGCCACATTCAGAAATGTGGACACACAAACCCATTGGCTGGTTTAACGCATGTTCGACTGATGTCAGAGCCATTCAGATCGAGGCCTTATTTGCACATGTGCCATTAGCTCACAATGAGAACGGCCCCACGTACACACACCACTCGCCTTTATACCATGTAAATACCATGTATTTGTATTGGGAAGTCACATTCATTTATAGACAGTTTTGTTCACGTTTATGGATCATAAATACTGTAGGATATTGATATTTGTGTGCAGTACCCATTACATATGGCAGCCACGATGAAGCACTAAGCTCACCATGACACGGTCAGTAGAAGCATCAGGCTTCATTGAAACATACTAAGCATGCGTGTTTGAAGTGCTCGGCTGGAACGATGAATGTGATTTTGATTTGAGCTTTAGCGCCGTGTGTGATTTACCGGTCCGGGGTGAATGGGGGGGGGGCGGGGGGGGGGTTGGCTTTTTGTCTCTCCGTCTGCTTCTGATGACTGTTGGTTTGAATGGCACAGCTGTGCACTAGCAGGCTAGCCTCTTAAAGCTCGGTCTGATTACTACCTGCTCCCTTTGATTAATGTTCATTATGTCTGAGTGTGTGTGTGTGTGTGTGTGTGTGTGTGTGTGTGTGCATGTGTTTGTGTGGGCTCTCTGAGTCAATTCAAAGCGAGGCCCCTCTC
Source organism: Pungitius pungitius (assembly GCF_949316345.1). Taxonomy (NCBI): domain Eukaryota; kingdom Metazoa; phylum Chordata; class Actinopteri; order Perciformes; family Gasterosteidae; genus Pungitius; species Pungitius pungitius. The sequence goes on from NC_084910.1 coordinate 374,166, forward strand.
CCTCCTCCCCCCTCAGCCCATCCACCACCATAAATCAATCAACACCATTGAAGTGCTAATACCGGCCCCTTTGTGAGCCATTTGCACATTCAAGCCTCATCCTGCCGAAGCCAATCTGACTTCCACTAACGACGAGGATTTGGACATTGATAATTTGATTTTGTCTTCTCTCTTTTTAGGTATTTCAATAATTTCCATGCTCATGTTTTCCCTGAATGGAAAGTATGAAACAAGCATTCAGTTTGATAATGCGTTGACCTCATTCTGCTGGATGATATTCTATCACAGCACCGCCCTGATAATTGATCCAGATTGTGTGTTTAAATTGGATAACAGACACAAGCCAGAGGGATACATGGTGATAGCTTGCTATTTGATGATTGCTTGAGTTGGACAGCGTAAAGGACGTTTGTCACCCAAATTTCCTTGTAATTGAAGTCATTTAATGGAGACCTTTGCAAATGTAAATATTCACAAAAAACTGACCAAACCAAGCCAACTGCTACAGGATATTATAGGAAAAGCAATTCAATAGAAATCCCAAGTGTCGGCCTAAAAATGTGCAAAGTAGAGGTTGATATTGTCCAACTGGCCCCACCTGCACGCCTGTGCTGTCCAGACCTGTTCTCAGTATATTACATTAAATTACATGTATACATCCATGCATAGCCTGCCCATCATGCACACCATGCTATGGTCTGCACTTTGCCCATAATATGTCCACTAAGCATGTGCACATCAGTGTGTGATTCAGCCTCAGTCAGACTTTCCTTTTGGTAGAGCTTGTTTCAGCAGTATGACTAGATTTTAAAAAAAGGTGTCAAACACACATTATTACTTTGCAGTTAAATATTTAACATTTATTCCAATGGTTTAACATTATAAGTACATCTTCATACAATTCAGTATTTCATGCCCATTGGCTGACTTCCCTTCTGTATACATTATTATTTTCACCCATAAGGAACTATTGGCTGTGGGTGTTTGCCTTGCTGCGTGACCTTTGGTATGTGTACAGATCACATGTGATCTCTAGTGTCAGCGCCTTCTAACACAACTGTACCGTTTCTATACCAATAATAGCCCAAAGCTTTGCACAGCTAACTGTTCTTCTCTTTCTGCTCAACAGTGCGTCCTGTCTGCAATGGCCTTTTCTATCAAATGTTTATCTGAGTTGCTGCAGTGTGCTCTTCTTCATCTCTTTACTTTCTTTACTTCTTCATCTCTTTACTTTCTTTACTTCTTCATCTCTTTACCACTACTTTCACTTGTGAACATATTGCCTCATGCGACTATCATTTCCAAACCTTACTTTATTAGAATAAGCAGAAATTGTCTTCAAGTGATGGATACCACGACAGTGGTGTTTTATCACTGTCAAAACAAGGGTTTTATTAAAATGCATGTTGAAATTTAGAGAATAAGAAAATCCCATTTAGTGTGGAAGAATAAAACTTATTAATAAACATATTAATAGAACAGCATAGTTGAATTTTCTTTAAAGCAACTCACACTGATCAATATTACAAATGAGGATCCTGATTGAAAGGGCTCGTATGTCTTTGTTCATTTTATTGCTGCCGTGTGTGTTTGAATGCAAATTACAACCCATTCCTCCATTCTTTAGACCTTTTATATCTGATTACGGTCAAAGTAGAAAAACAATAACATTATAATGGGCACGGCCGGGAGAAATCAAGTACAGAATATCGAATATATAGAATATCGTGCAACAGCTCATTACTTTCAGTAATTCAACTTATTATTATAATATATATATGTATATTATATAGCAATAATCATCAGAATGATATCAAATAAAGGCTTGAAATATCTCACTTTGCATGTAATGAGTCTATATAATATATATTAGTTTCACCTTTTAAGTTGAATTACTGAAAGTAATGAGCTTTTGCAGAGTTTCACCTGTACATAAAGAAAATCCAACAGAGCCTCTTATTTTTCCTCTTTTCCAAATGTCCTTGGCTCATCTGTTGTTTTCTTGTCCTTGGGTGCCTGAGTTGGTCTGAGAGAAGAAACGGCAGGGTACTTGACAGTCCATCATGGCACCACTTGAGAATGTACCGTCCGTGGGACATAAGAAGAGCACACTGAGCAATGCACGTGCACACAAGTACACCCTGACACACAACCGTTAGTCCACGAGGGGAGAATCAAAATGTTGAGTGTCTGAGAGCGTACACCACATCCCTGAATACTTCAATCCCCACAAAAGAGAGACAAGATGGCCGTATGAGGTACACAATGATGGTTATTAAGGGCTTCCTTGACATTGAGTGACATGGACTGGACTCGGTCAGTTGAAAAGAATACAACAGTGATGTGACTTTAAGTCAAAGCAGACCTGTTCGGAAAAATATATTCTTGTGCTAAATTCGACATTCACAGCATTAGTTAGTAAAGATATAGTGTAGTTGAGCAGAGAATGAAGGGGCCGCGGTGGAGTAGTGCGATGTGCGAGGTTGGTGGTTTGAATCCCGGCTGCCCCTGTGAAGACGCTTCTAATTGTTCCCCAGGCAGATGTAGCTCATGGGTTGTAATGCTATGTAAGTGGCTTTGGTTGAGCATCAGTAAATGACACGTGATGTAAAGTGGCTCTGTGTGAACCCTGGAGATCCAGCTCCCCTTCACAAGACTGTATAAATAGTTTAGCTAATAGACCTGATCTTATATGGACTATAGCATTTGGAAAGCTAGTTGTACCGCCTGCTGTCGCACACCGTTTTATCGCATCTGATTTCCAACCAAATTTGCAGTATTTCTTATCACCATTTTATTTGTACAATTGCACAGGGAAGCTAAGACAGTACATGCATCAAAGGTCAGGAGCCAGCTTTTAACCCAATCAAGCATTAGGAGTACATGATCCTTGCCTAATCCCAAAAGAGCCTCCAGCACGGCGCCTTCTTATCAAAACACATACACATGCGTTTGTGTCCTCCTCGTAGGACGACTGGAGGGCTGAACAGCAGTCGCACGCGTTTCATAGATACGCCTCCCTGTGCGTGTGTGATTTCTTGTGTCTTCAGGTGTGGCCTCTAGTCATAATCATACGGCTATTGACAGTGCATTAGTTCCAGCTGCAATTTCAGATTTATGCGGATGTATGGATATGTGCATTACACGTGCTTTTTCTTATGCTCCGTTTCTTTGTCTTATACACACACACACACATGCATTACACACACACACACACACACACACACACACAGAAAGGCCTCCAGGTCCACAGGGACCTAACGGACAATCAGTCTGACAATTACAGCTGAGCTCTGACTGATGCTGCAGTTGCGAACGCACACACAATTTCAGACACAGACGCTGTAATGCCAGAGGCTTGATCCCACACACACACACACACACACACACACACACACACACACACACACACACACACACACACACACACACACACACACACACACACACACACACACAGTCTTTCAAACAAGCATCTCAGTGGATGAATAAATAAAGGTGTATGGAATGGTTTTGTAACTTCCATCACTGCTGCTTCAGATATTGTATCAGTCATCAACGGTATATAAAAAGAAAGCATGCTTTAACAGGCATTATTTACATGATTATTATTATTATTGCAGTAATGGGTGTAAGAGTATTGGCGATGAGTTGAAACTTACTTGATTCTGTCCAGATATTTACTCTATTTCTTAAGGCATACATTTGGCTTTGTGTTTATTTGCTAATTTGCGGTTGTGTTTCCATGTGTGTGTCATGTATTTTAGTAACTAATATTTCGGAGGCATTCATTCTGTGTTTTCCACTATGTCTCTATTTTGATGTGATTCATTCCAGCATGTGAGACACTAAAGAGCCCACAGGCCTGTGTGTGTGTGTGTGTGTGTGTGCGTGTGTGTGCGTGTGTGTGTGTGTGTGCAGGAGACATCTATCTATCTTTGACAAACTAGATCTGTCACTGGTGGCAGAACAGACTCTCCTGGCTGTTGCGTAGCTGAAATTGATGAGGCAATCGAGTGTCTGATTTGCGTTACGTGTGTATTGTGTACATAGATTCCGTTCTGCCAGGCAGCAGCACGCGTATAACGATGTTCAGGTTGTAAAAATAGAGGCATATAAATCAGCTGCAGGTACAGACTCGTGTTTCTTTTCCTATTTTTCAAACTTGTTTTTTTTACTCCCTTTTCTTTCTTTTCTCTTTTTTCCTTCTGTTAAACTTGGTCCTTTTTGCAGCTGCAGTGTAATAACAATTTAAATATGTATATATATTTTCCTTTCATATAGGGTATGCAGCATGTGCACAGTGACTCGTCTGTATTGGATGTGTAAATCAAATCCAGTATGAGCGTGATGCCGACTTTCCCACGTTTTAATTTCAGCAAAGGGATTGTAAACCTGATCTGCCACAACATGGGTTAGATGCGTGCATAGATAACAAACAAACAACATGTACTCTAATGTCTTTTTGGATGAAGTTAGAGGTTTTTATCAACATAAGCATAGAGAAGGTTTGGAAATGCAACCAGAGCTGCAGCACGATAGACCTTTTCATTCATGAAACCCAAAGACAGTGCTTCGTTTGGTCGCAGGAACAGTTCTTCACTCTTGGAAAGACAAGTTTTCGAAGTACAAGCTCCGGTTAGCTGGCGTTTGTGGATCTGCACGTGTGAGGCGTAGTCTGGTGGACTGTGGGGAGGATGATGACCAGCCTTGTGCAGCCAGAGGGGTTTCTGGGAGAGCCAGACTCCGCTCCGCTGTCCCAGGTCAAAGGTTATTAAACTAGCCTAACAGCGCGCCGGGGTCTTTGTCTCGCTTTGTGTGCAGGTGTGTTTGTGTGATGGACTTTGTTGGGTCTGCCTCTCTGAGTTTCCTTTTATCATGTTAATAAGGGTTGCTTTGCTCTGCCTCTCAAACACAGACAATCGGGGAGCGAGACCCGATAGAGTCTCTAGGAACGAGTCCTAAAAGCAGTACATCAGCGCTTTGGGTTCCCTCATCACCAAGTCAGTGGGGCTTTTGAATGGACTTTGGGTTAAAGGCCATGTTGTTAATATGTCCGTCCTTTTTTATCTCTTTTCTCCTTTTGTGTGAAATAATCATTTGGACTGCTGAAATTCTTTCGGTTCAAAGTTGCGGTGAAAACATGACAATCCAGTTCTTCAGCATCTCTTCAGCAAATATTAAAAAGCCTTGAAAAAGGACCGGCGGCAATTGTGAATTGTGCCACTAGTTCAGGCCCCTGTGTGAGGTCAAGGATGAGCATCATGGACATAAAATGTGTTTATGTTAACAGAGTTTTTCCACATTTTTGAATATTTGCACATTTGCACAAGAAGTACATAAATACACCCACGAATGCACTTACACTTGGTTTGAGGTGTGTGGATGGATTGCAGCTGGTTAAATAAATCATGTGCTGTCTGTCACCCACCCAGCAGTGACTGAGGTGACTGAGGTGTTCAGATAAAGACGCCATCTGTCTTTCAAAGACCACGTTAAGACTCCAGTTTAGGATCTGCAAATCTGAAGAATTTACCAAATTCGATTTTGTGTGTGAGAACATGAGATTATTAGTCACTTTGCAGAGGACAAAGAAGTATTTCTAGAGTTAAGAGCATTGTTACTTTTAGCTTCAACATCTTCAGTCTATATCTTCTTCTTCTATCTATTCAAGCTTCTTCACATCCGTCTGTCCAACCTTTCTATACGTCTGCTTCACTCTGTTGACTTTCTCATGTTCTTAAAGTAATACTCTGTGTAAAGTATTTATCTTCAGGGTTTGTTCCAAACAATTCATTTGTGTAACTTTGATCTGTGTTGATTTTACATTTGTCCTCAAACATTTAACCCTTAATCCTCTCAGTCGATTTGAGCCTCTTTTACTTTTGGTTTTGTCTTTGAGGGTAAAACTAAATACACGAATCAACAGGCGTGTTTTATTCTTCCTTTTTCAAGAAGCTTTATCAAAGAGAACGTGTGTGTGTGTGTGTGTGTGTGTGTGTGTGTGTGTGTGTGTGGAATGACAGCATTGATGATACGATGACAGAAGGAGGTCTCGCTCTGTTTTTTTTTTTGTAAGCCAGCAATTCCCTATAAATCATGTTATTTGATGATAAAATACAGAATATCTCATCCTGAGTAAAGAGGAAGTGAGCGTGTAATACACCACATTTTCAATACAGGTTCAGATATTGTGCTCTAAATGCCTGAAATGTGGCCGTCCTTGTATTAAAATAAGAGCTGCGCTTAAAGTGCTTCTGAATTGAGGATTTACTGAATATACTACGTTTACCTTCTTTGTTCAGTATTCACATATTAATTTGCATGTGTGTAATCAGCATCATTTTAGTCTTAATTTGTTTGCTTCCTTTGACAGTGACTATTCACTTCTTCTTATTCTTATTATTATAATCCCATGCAACAGTCTGGGTAGAAAAATAATCCAGTTCCATGGTTAAAATAGAAAAGAAGCATGTATGCAGCAAGCACATTTAAACATTTAAACAATGTTTGAGTGTATTGCTCCTTTAATTGTGACGCAGATAAAAAATGTTGCATAAAATGAAAATTGACAGTTCTCGTTATCCTCTTTGTGATGTGGATTAATGATTAATTAAACTCATGATCCCACAAATATGTAGTGGATCTGCAGCGTTTCACAGGATGTTATTCTTTGAACGTCTCGCTGTGTATTCTGGGATGTTTTTCAGATCTGGATGGAAATACACATTTAAACGCAGACCCTCATACTCTGCTGTGTGAGCATAGAGCAGCAAACATACACTGCTCACATTGTCACGTGTGCTTGGGTGGGTTTATAGTTAATCAACATATTAGGGGATACCTTAATCCTAAATCATTGCTCCTCGCTGGTTGTTTAGCTGTGGATTAGGTTTAATTAAGTCGGGCGGATCCATCCAGATCCACATGGTACACATCAACCTTCAGTTCGTCCAAAGCTCCCTTCGGCTCGGAAAAATACATGAAACTCAAGAGGTTTTGTTGGGATTTAAAGGAGTACTGCGCTGTTTTTGGGGCAAAATCTAGAAAGATTTTTTATTCTTCCTAAACCAAACATAATGATATAATGTTGATTGTTTGATCATCAACTTTTCAAGTGTTTTATGAGACAAGATTTCTGTGAGATAATGTAAAAACTGTCTGAAGATTTGAGCCTCACACCAGAGGCATCTGTCGTCAATTCAAAGGAGCAAACTACATCAAATGATCTCGCTCCAATAATAATGTTCAAAGGCTATTTTCTTTCCTCCCTTTCTGAAAATCGCTCCGTTTGCAGGAAACAGTGATTTATTTGGTCCCTTTTTAAGTCCGTCAGCGTGCCTGTGCAGGTGGCCCCTGTTGGAACAAACAGGCACACACACACACACACACACACACACACACACACACACACACACAGTAAGATGAGTAAGGAAAAAAAAAGCAGGGGAGGATGAGAGGGAATTATGTTGGAAGGAAGAGAACAAAGGAAATGCCCCGAGATGGGAGAGAAGGATGGAAGCAACCTGATGAGGACGAGCATCTGGTCAGTGGCAGCAGTGCTGTGGCTCTGACAGTACAGGCTCATCACAGACACTTAAACACACATACCTCCTATTGAATGCATGTTGCAGCTCTTTAAAACCAGGTGGTTCGTGTGGGATGCTGGCTGCGATACGCTTTCCTCACATGACTATTGGCATATTTTTACGAGGCAGGAAGCCATGACTAAATAAATGCAAAGGTGGTTTCCGCTGGTTTTAAGGTGGTAAATACACCCAAAAGGGTCCAGGCATGTCAGGAGGCATTAGTCCATGTGAAGAACAAATGTTGGACTTCTATCTACAGACGTATACGGAAACACTGACACAACTATTATCACAATCAAATATTTGTCGAAATTGATTGTCAAGATACTTTTTTATGGAAGTAAATCTGTGCCATCGGGGGTTGAAATAAAAAGTTGATTGAATTTCTAGCACTGAATATTTATGCATTGAAATTATGTACCTGAATGTTTTTCAACATTAAAACACCGCAAAAAAATTCAACCTAAAAAAAAAAAATGTTGAAATATTCGAAATGGAGGCTACAATATTCAACCGCAAAAAATTCAACCTTGGCACACCAATATGCGGAGGCTACAATATTCAACCCAAATAAATTCAACCTTGGCACACAAACATCCGGGACACTAAGGTAGAGCCATCGATTCTAGATTCAAGATCAGGAGCGTGCGTCAAGCTGAAGGAGCGAGCACCCAATACACCTTCGGCTTCGGATTGTAAACATGTCCAATAATAACGGGACTTAAACTCTTCTTCATGCCATCAGTGTGGCAACGTATGAAGAAATACATAAAAGAACATATAATGCTCACCCTAAACCAAAACGTTTGCTTGCCACTGACGATATACAACTCTATTAAATTATACAAATCAACTGTAATCGATTAAGCTCGGTTGGCCGAGTGGGTAGCACAGCCGCTCTGTGGCACTACGTTATTTTGCGCGACACTGTTCGAATCCCGGTTGTGGCGGACTTTTAATAAATGTTCTTTTATGTATTTCTTCATACGTGGCAGTGACGTAGTGCTCACTTATACAATCGTAATCGCTGCAATGGATATGGGATGCATTTTTGAACATTTTCAGAACAATATGTTTGCAAATGTGTGACGACTCAAGTGACGGAGGCAGACAACACCTGCCTGCCGGGGGGAAACAAACACGCACCCGTAGCCAAACCAGTAGTTCAAAAACCAGTAGGCACGTAACACCGGGGGAAAACAAACACGCACCCGTAGCCAAACCAGTAGTTCAAAAACCAGTAGGCACGTAACACCGTCACTGAAAAATGGGTTCTCGTTTCAGACTTTATGAGCAAATACAGGATCCCTTTGAGATAAATTCTAAAGCCTCGCATTAAGACGTACATCCCTTTATGTAAGACTCTGCGCTACTTGCAGGTCGCTGTGTTGTGCCAGATCCTCAATAAAGTTTACCCATGGTCATGAAGACTCATTTAACGTTACGTGGACTTTGAATGTCGCTTAATACCCAACTGAGATCGGCTTGTGCCGCTGTGAAAAAGGATCCTTCCACCGACGCTACTGCGGTTATTCCTGCATGTCCTGTCGGGTTTATGCGTCTGCGCGCTCCGTTAAAGCCGCTGCCGCTGCCCCCCCCCCCACTACGATACAGCGGCTCATCTGCCTCTTCAAGCGCGTTCCTGGTTTTCAAAACTCCGCCAATCACTCCTAACAGCTTGTCGAAGGATCTCAGCATCATTAAATGAATTCAAAACTAGAAGAAGAGGCGTATTGTGAGCGGCTGTACGCTCTCGTTTAACTTCCGCTTAGTTCATGTCCAACACAGTCTGTTAATGTACAAATGTCAGCTGTCTATTACGGAATCTTACAGACACAAACCACACTGATGACATGAAGAAGAGTTAAAGTCCCGTTATTATTGGACATGGATACAATCCGAAGCTGAAGGTGTTTTGGGTGCTCGCTCCTTCAGCTTGACGCACGCTCCTGATCTTGAATCTAGAATCGATGGCTCTACCTTAGTGTCCCGGATGTTTGTGTGCCAAGGTTGAATTTATTTGGGTTGAATATTGTAGCCTCCGCATATTGGTGTGCCAAGGTTGAATTTTTTGCGGTTGAATATTGTAGCCTCCATTTCGAATATTTCAACATTTTTTTTTTTTAGGTTGAATTTTTTTGCGGTGTTTTAATGTTGAAAAACATTCAGGTACATAATTTCAATGCATAAATATTCAGTGCTAGAAATTCAATCAACTTTTTATTTCAACCCCCGATGGCACAGATTTACTTCCATACTTTTTTAATATGGGCGTTATATTTAATGTGGATGTCACTTCTTAGGTGGCTTTAGTTCTCTCTCCGTCTTTGAGTCTACAAAACGCTTCTTTGTGTCCCACACAAAATGCTCTGATTGAAAGGACATCTATTTGATTTCCAGAATAGTCTGTACTCTTTGAGTTGTAGCCTGAGGTTTTTCAGTTCTCTTTTTTGTAAAGAACTCTGTTTAATAATATTCACTATCCTCTCAATAAAAGCGCTAAAAGTAAAGTTCTGTGGAACCTTGAGATTATAATTGAAGGATGAACAGAAAACACAAAAAATCCTGGAAGTGGAAAACTTTGATTCAATTGGGATTTTGATGAATGGAAGCATATTGTTCTTATTATTATTATGTCACATAACTATTGTACAGAAGAGAAGTGTTCCAGCTTGTATACCAAATGTAGTGGAGCCGTGCTTATAAATGCACTTTATTCATTGGACATGTAGTCTTCTTTTTAAAATATGGTAAAATCCTATAAGCAGTATGTGTGAGCAGGTGAAGGGTGACGAGCAGACCCGGTTCCGTAGGTTCTGGTGATCATTTGGCTGAGGACGGACTCACAAAACACAAAACATTTGCCCACATGCTGCATGAAAGGCAGATGTTCCATGTGTTTGATTGTGTTTCCTGTCTCTTTCCCGCTGTGTGCAGGTGGGGGAGAGGCAGCGCGTGCTGGTGACGGAGGAATCATTTGATGCTCAATACTATGTGTCTCACAACAAGTTCTACGAACAGGTAAAAGCATTTAAATAAACAGTAATAAATGACTTGGACGCATATTCTAGTGGACACACACGTCTTTCACCAGCACTACACAATCAAGACCAACATGTGTTACCTGTCATTTAGAATTCACCAAACATATTTAAATGACCCAAAGAAAAACTACTGTTAAATCTACTCTTATGTTGTATTTAACGGTAGAGGTAATTATAGATAAAAATGATATTAATTGTTATATAACTTTCAGCGATGAGACTAAGTTGCTCTGGCTGGTACGGATATCAAAACCATCTGAAGGACAATGAGGAAGCTTTAATGATGAATCCTTACAGTTGGTCTACAAACTCAATCTATCATCAAACACATGTTGAGAAAAGCAGAACATGAATCTGTTAGATGAAAATGAAGCTAATCCAACGCTGCCTCATTTTCACATTTAGTAAATCAGGTCATAAGCTTTGCTTTGCATGTCACACAGCACTCACAGCAGGTGTCAGAAGCTTAAGCTTGTATTGACTGAAGTAGGTTGACTTTAACACACACACACACACACACACACACACACACACACACACCCTGCGGTGGTCATGAGAGCGTTTGGCTGCTGATAGCAGCAGAACTTTTTAGCTTTTTTTTAACAGTACTAACATTAAGGTCAGCCCTAAAGACATGCACATCCCATCCTACACACACACACACACACACACACACACACACACACACACACACACACACATCTGTATGGCTTCAAAGAGCCTCTCTCAACCTGTGAAAAGTCACTTTAAAACATCTTCAAATAAATCAATTTCCTCCTGCTTTAACCATCATCAGAAACATGTTTGAAGTTATGCTTTTTATTAGAAGGGAGGGCAGGAGATGGCAATAATTTTTCCTCCCTTCCACTCCCCCCCCCCACTTCTCCTCCCTTGCTCCTCCTTCTGCAGGCTATAAACCTAAGTTACAAGTGTCACTCGGTTCATGCGTGTGTTGTGACGTGCATTTCTGCACATGCAGGCATGCACGTCACGTGTCTCCATTGACTTTATAAAGTCCAGAGGAAGTCACGTTGACTTGTTTGATGTTTTCCTTCTCCTGTTTCTTTGGGACATCAGGTGTTCAGCACGCACTCCTAAATCACACTCTGACAGGAAACTTTGTACCTAAAGGTTCTTGAATCTGTCCCCCCAAGGAGAACCCCCCCAAGCCATGTGTCTACAATCCACAGCACATACACATGACGTCTGACTCACGTCCCATATGGGGATTATTCTCCGGCGCTGCAATGGCGTCACACGTGGACATTGAGTCAATCATCGACGTCTATCGCGCTGGATGACGCGTCCCACAGATTTAATGGAGGAGGAAGAACAGGGTGACAGTAGCGTGGGAAAGAAAATACTTAATTGATCCTCAGAGGGCAGATCCAGATGTGTCAGCAACACAAAGACAGAAATAAGAATATATAGCATAGAGATTTACATAGAGGGAGTAAAATGGGAAGTAAAGCATCAGGAAAGAAATGAAAGCAGTTGTGAGACGAGGGACCAAAGAAGGTGGAGAGGGGGGGGGGGAGGTAGAGAGGTAGAGAAGTGTGACTGTGAACAAATGGCCTAGTTTCACTTTTACACCATCAGACGGATTTCTGTCCTGACGGCTATAATAGGCACACAGTGTGTGTGTGTGTGTGTGTGTGTTCATGGTTCAGCGGGGGAGTCAGAGGGGGGGCTCCAATGAAATCGGACAAGGTCTTTCATCATTTAATCACCCTGTAATGGGCCTCAAATGACCCTCACCTACACGCACACACACACACACACACACACACACACACACCTCTGCCTGGTTGCAGTCTACCTAAAAACACACACACCCTCGCAGTGGCCAGAGTGTCGAGCAGCAGGTGTGTTGATCAGGCAGGTGTGGCACTGGCTGTGTGTGTGTGTGTGTGTGTGTGTGTGTGTGTGTGTGTCTGGCCCTCCGATCATATTCCACCAGCTGGATAAAGACTGACAAATTAACACTGAGCCGGCTCCCTCCCGCCATTCCAGCAGTAAGGCGCCTTCCACCAGTTGAGCAGCTACTCTGAGAGCCTCAGATGATCTGAGTCAGCATGTAGCCCCCCTGCTCCGCCTGGCCCCAGCTTTAATAAATGATCCCATTATTTTCTTCATTTTTCAATTATTGCGCACATTTAATTTCTTTAATTTGTTTAATAATTTAAAAAGAAAAATATACCACCCTTTTCATTTGGGAAATGCAATAAATCACAACATAGGTAGGTTAAAGAAACCCTTTACTTTAGTTGCTGGCTACGGTTTTAAATCCCATCAATAGAAGTATTTTTACAGGAGATAATTCTAAATGAAGATCCAGCCCAAATAATTAAATCAGTACGTGAACGCCGTACTTCATTGTCAATCTGTGATGTTTGTTTGAACGAAAAACATTTCCATTTGATCTTTATTTACTGAGGTAAGCCATTAAGAACCATTTCCATTTAAGCAAGGCCGTGATTATACCTCTTGGTTTTCTTTTCCTTCCTGTTGAGATGTATAGTTGCCATGGTGAAATAATAAGACAAAACAGCAAATCCCAATGGTTCATCTCCCAGCTGTTGCCATAGTTTTTGACCTTGAGGGCTTCAATAAATGGAACTAGAAACACAGCCCTGGGGTTTTTGTAAGCAGGAACTGGCTGAATAACAACATGGGAGAGCATTGGGAAAACCAATTAAGAGCAGCAGTTAATTGAATATGTAATCGACAGATGTGGGGAATTGTAGTGGGTTGATTATTTTATTATTATTATAATTATTTTATACAAAGTATAGTTGTACTAATGACGTGATTGAGCAAGTTGGTGAATGTATGTCCCCTCTGCTCACGTACAGTTACCACTACAGTGAATGGAATCCCAAATGTTGATCAATGACTCCTTGTTGTTTAAGGGGGCGGGGCTTGTTCACATTTACAGTGATATGTTACAATGTGTGGTTCTTGGTTTGCAGGTGCTGGTGCCAAAGAGGGCAGAGTTCAAAGGGAAGATGATTGAGGTGGACATCTACGAGGCGGGAAAGCACTTCCTGAAAGGCCGACCCGTAGAAGACAGTAAGCCCTTCACTGCGTCCATTGCCAAACCGCTTCAGAAGGGAGAGGTGTCCGGCTTGATGCAGGTAAAAACACACGCGTGTGCATGTGCACCTGCATACAAACACAGTCAAATGCACGCATTAAGTATTTTTATTTCAACAAAATGCTACAGGTCAGTAAATCAAAATGTACTTATGATTCATGCATGCGCTCACAGATGCCTCAGCTGTAACTGGCATGTGACGGTGGAATAACATGTAGAGAATACATTTAACTACAGCTAAGATATATTATATTATATAGAATATGAACCATAAAGGAATCATCAGGAAATCATCAAACCCAAGACAAGGCGACCCGACCTGTTGATCAAATACAAAGACATCAGATCACGGATCAAAGATTACATTAGTATACCCAAAATATTTTATTCAGTAAATTGTTTAAAAAAATATTAAATAGTTTGGAGGATGGAGTTTTCACTTAAAATATACGGGTTGGGATTTGTTTACAATATTTAGCAACTTTAAATCAGTAACCCATGTAGTGTGTGTGTGTGTGTGTGTGTGTGTGTGTGTGTGTGTGTGTGTGTGTGTGTGTGTGTGCGTGTGTGTGTGTGTGTGTGTGTGAGTGAGAGTGCATATGCATCCACCAGATGTTTTTTTTCTTTTTTCAGGGGATGAAAGGAGGTTTTATTTACAACAGGCCATTCAGATTTTGTTCAGTCAGAAACTATTTAGGTGTGTTTGTGTGTCCACATTTTGAATCCTTTTCTTTTCGGAAAAGCTCAGTCAATCAGGCATGAGATAAGTAATTTAAGATAAGCTTTGGCTGGCTAAACTGTCCTTTGCCAACACACACACGCACACACACACAGACACACACACACACACACATACACACACACACACACACACACACACACACACACCATGTAAATGTCTCTGTTTCACTGCATGTTATTTTTCCGTCCGACTAGCTGTAGCTTATGGCTCAGGACATGGAGCCACAGAGCAGAATATGATACACTTTCTAATTTCACACTCCATCAGCCTTTACTGCCAGACAGAGGGGAGGAGGGGGTTAAAAGGGGGGGGGGGGGGGGGGAGATTTGGTGACAGAAAATTAGATAAAAACAAGGCCAGCGGCCTGATGTCACTCAGCACTGAGAAGTTCAGCTGCGGGTACTAGACCTCGCTTCATAAGGTCTGCAGCCCAACCCATACACACTTGCACCCCCCCCCCCCCAAAATGGGGGTGAGGTAGTAATTAAACCTTAAATAAGAAAATGTAAAACTTTGTTATATATATTTGTTCATAACGCCAATAGCTGAATAGATCATATAATCCCTTTGTGTAGGTTGCAGACGAGGTTGAGTGGCGGAGCAGTGTGTGTGATGAAATACTGAGGTGTATCAGGGTTTGCTAAATATAATGAGTGCTTGTCTCTGCATATTGGCAATTAACATATTATTAAATTAAGTGATCTCCTGTGATGCTGCTGATGATTTGTAATCCATAGTCCTCGACCACCATCTTCAGCTTTTAATGACACCGGAGTGGCAGTGGGAGCACAACGCTAATAGATAAGTGACCTAATGGCTTGGAAACACATCAGTATTTGCTACACACACACAGACACACTTATTGTACAGCTCTCTGCTACGTGTGATGTCCTTGACAGCCGTGTGTCCAGAATATGTACCTTTTTTTATTATTATTATTATTCTAAGTGAACCGGTTTGAAAATCTGCACGGACACAACTGCATTTAGTTGGATCCAGCACTAGCAAACACACACACAGACACAGACACACACACACACACACTGGTTGCTGGCCGGCCTACACACATTGAAGACCATATATTTTTGTGGGTCTCTGTGTGAGTCCGCCACACACTGAGCTCAATGTGTACGTGAGATGAATGGATGATTCGATGCTCACCCCCGGGTCTTACAGCAGAATCTATAATTACCGGAGAGCGAGAGAAAAACAGAAGAATAAAAGGCCAGCAGAGAGGTTGCGTCATGAGGTTTGGATAGCTGAGTAGCTGACGGAAGGACAGGGTCTGAGCTTTGCCGTTTCGTCTGAGATGCAGAGAAGCGCCGTAAGAGGAAGTGAGAACACGAGAGTGGTAGATAAGTGGTTGATTGGATAGGCAGAGGAACCCACTAAGGTCTATAATATCCATACAAAGTGAGAGATCTATCATTTCTGGAGAGAGAGAGAGAGAGAGAGGGTTGCACTACTGCCAGATGTGTGGTTGGACACATTGATGGATAGATGTATAGAAGAGTGACATGTAAGCGCTTGTGTGGATTGTGGAAGGTTGGATTTGAAAGTGCACACATATATTGGAATGTATATGTGGGACAGGATGAGCAGGTGAATAGATGCATGTGTGAATACATTGACAGGTGCAGAAATGATGGATTGCTGGATGAGCAGAGAGGATGGATTCATGGTGACCTAATGGCACACTGCTCTTTGTCCGTGTGCAGCCTTCCATCATCCCTTTATTCAGCACAGCGTGTTCATTATGTGTTTTGGCCATTCCACTCCACCAAGACAAGACCAAGGTTTTCTAGTGAGAGGAATTTGTATTTATTGACATGAATGACATCTCTTGGGTTTCTCTTTCTTACTCGCTCTCTACCTCTCGAGCTGTCGGCCCTTTATGCACAGAAACAGCACTCTGGGGAAGGACAGTAATGAGTCTTTTAGTGGGACACAATAGCCAAGAAAGCACTCAGCAGCACGGCGGAGGAAGGAAAAATAGAAAGTATCTTCGCCAGTCCTCGTCCTCAGATGAAATTAAATGATAGAAGACGAGGGGGTTTGTATGTGAGAGAAGCCAAAAAATGAAACAAGAGTGAAAGGAAAAGAGAGCAAGGTAGACGAGAGATCAGGAGACAGAAAAGCAGCTTGAGTGCCACCCAATAATCACTTCTTTTCACGGCATACTTTCTGAAGGAGACGGAACAGGAAAGGGGGAGATAACGGCTCTGCTCCTTTCACAAGACAGCAAATTGAGAGTTGGTATGAAAGACGGAATAGAAAAAGGAGCGAGCTAGGCAAGGAACACGAGTAGTGAACAAAGTGCTTCCATGACCACAAATTGACAGAAAAACAAGAAAAGATGAAAGTGGAAGTGAAATTTCATTTTCTTTTCTCTGGGGCTTGTGTTCACGTTTCCCCCCACGTGGCTCGGTTTTTCTTTTCTTCCATTGCCGCCTCCTTTGTTTTTGTGTCCTGGGTCATTGTTTCATTTTGTATTTCTTCCTTTTACCTCTTGCTCCTCTGTCCTCACAATTCTGTTGTGAATCAGCTCATCTAGCTTGTGTGTGTGTGTTTTACTCAGCATGAATGTGGTAGATGTAAAATAGTATCTTTGTATTTTAATAGAGGCTGAGTGGGTGGGATTGCTGGTAGTTTGCATCATAGTGCTTACACAACATTTACAGAGTCACACAGTCACACACACTAGGTCTGTTGGCAAAATAAAGCGTTTGTGCACACACACACACACACACACAGTTATGGACACGTATACAACAATGCACAGCCCCCTTCGGTTATCGTGGAGAATGGCTGCTGGATGCATATAATCGTCATGTAGACAACACAAACCAACACACTCTTTTCACACCAAACAGTCGAGCAGCTCCGTCCTGACATGCAACTGTTGAGGATTGCTGCTTTGATGTTGCGTTGTGCACAAATCACGTTGCCGTCTGTATTATCGGGAACAAAAGAACAGAAATCCCAGATTGAGTCGTCGTTCCCGATCAGATCCATGAAATCCTCTCAAATCTTCCTTTTGAATTTTTTTTAACGATTTATAATGTAAAAGGTTTGACTTTGCATGACTTAGTTTACTCTTAATAGAAAATACTCTTCAAAGCAGCAGGCATAGCTACTCTAAACATTTCATGCAGTTGAAGACCCAAAGTCACACTAACTAATGAATGAATGTTAAGGCCTTTCAATATCAGGCTGTTTTCAGTATTCTGACTCAACATGCCGAGTGTTTATTTGACATGTCAGAGGGTTTTAAATACCCTTTGCCACGAGTTTACTTTAAAACCACAGCTAGAAGACGTAAATAACAAAGCACGAAGCACGAAAGTGTTGAAAAAGATGTTCTTAAGCTGTTGAATCACCGATGGCTTTGTATTTCATTTCCACTTAGAGCATTCTCTGAAGCTAAACATGCTGTCTAAACAACAGTATGTCTCAGCACTTCATTGGGTTGTAATAGCATTTCTTATTTGATTGAACCATACAAGTTTTTAACTTAATGTGCGACATAATAAGGCCCACCTCCAGAGGTTAGGTAGAAGTTCTGTTCTCTCATTATCTCGATAGTTTAAGGCTAGCGTTTACTCTGCAACATTCTTTAACCGAGCTAATTTCATTCACTACTATAGATTACGGGGATGATTGTCTTTGCTTACTTACATTTGTCAGTGTTGGGATGCACCTGTGTGTGTGTGTGTGTGTGTGCCATGCACACCTAGCACCTCAACGTGCACACATTCATTGTTCTTCTGTATTTAGTTAACTGTTGGTGGAAATTGGCGAGGCGACGCGTTGGTACATCTTTGTTAGTGTGGGTATGTGTGTGTTTAATGAGGGTAGAGTATACTTTGTTATGTAGTGAGGTGTATGGATATGCACAGTATACACTTTCTAATACACAACGTGTGCATCAAGTACAATTTAAAAAAGGATGTGTGCGAGCAGGAGAGAGGGAGTTGTTTTAATCAGTGTGGTGCCTACAGGAAGATGCCGTGGTTCCCACATGGCAGCAGGCACACTGGCGTCTTTAAGTATTTTGGGATTTTGGGTGTTTAACAGTCCAGTGATTCAATTTGGTGACAGATTTAGTGTCAGTATCACATTTTTTTAGATGGATCAGGAAACCGCTTATAAGAGAATGTTTGGGATAATGTCTATAAATCACATTAAAGGCACTATTGTATAGGCCGTGATGTTTATGTGTGACGTGTGCCAAGTGTCACAAACACAAAGCAGTTAAAGGCAGTAAAACAGCACGCTAACGCCACATTTAATAGCTGTTAGAAAACAGCCTGACGCTGTTTCTCACTCTCCAGTTGCTTTGTGCTCGATAGAGATGTAGATATTGGTTTCTATTCTCATGCTCTGAGGACAGCATTATTTTTATTGGATTTTGCATTTTCAAGTTGCGTTTAGGGTGAAAATGAATCAGGCACAAGCCACACTATGTTGTTTAGTTTTACACACTTACACTGTAGTGTTAGATCATTTCACTGTAGCATCGGAGGAAATTTATGTACATGACAAAAAAAAGAGAGACCGAGCATGACACAAGTTTTTTATCATTACTCTTTTCAAGTTGCATCGAGTTCTAAGAAAGAAACTCATTTGTATCAGAAATATGACTTGTAGTCACTCTCAATCCCCTCCCATCCTGCCATGTTGAAAGTGTGACTGCGGCTCATTGTGATTGTCACTGTGGCTTTGTCCAATCACCCGTGACTAAGGAGCCGGTTACAGAGTCACACACACAAACCGCTTCCAATGGTCTCTGG
This sequence comes from Pungitius pungitius, assembly GCF_949316345.1. Lineage (NCBI taxonomy): Eukaryota > Metazoa > Chordata > Actinopteri > Perciformes > Gasterosteidae > Pungitius > Pungitius pungitius. The sequence goes on from NC_084910.1 coordinate 393,431, forward strand.
TGTCCAGAGCCACGCTGACAGCTGGTGGGGATCATGTGAGACATTTGACCACTGTGCATTGTGCTTCCTGGCTCTCGTGATGTGTGTGTGTGTGTGTGTGTGTGTGTGTGTGTGCGTGTGTGTGTGTGTGACTATGCCAGTGTGTTGGCGGAGAGACTGCACCAGGCGACCAGAAGGAGTTTTTTAAGAATCAGAGAGACGTTTGAGAGTTGTCGACCTCGAGGGAAAACCCTCTTGCGGTGCCGGCCCGTCTGACCCCCCCAGTGGAGGGTTTCAGGAGGATTACTGACAAAAGAATACTCGAGTTACAGGCCTGCCCGTACATCCGCTCTCACTCTCTGTCTCACACACATATGGACGGACTCACTATGGCAGCTAGCAGGGGGGGGGGGGGGCGATCATTGGAAGCCACATCTTCTTCTGCCCCGTTCGCTCGTGTCTTCTCAGTTTTTGTCTTTTCATCCACTTCTCTCCTCCCTTCTCTCCCACTGTGCTGACACGCACCTACAGGCACCTGGATTTTCACTTATCCTCCCCACTAGTAACAGATTTTAGATGGCGCCCCATTGTGAGAGGGCACCTGCAGAGAGACAGAGAAAGAGGTGGGCAGAGATACTTGGCCTGTCAACGTGGAGCAAGATTAACTCTTTGTATTCAATTTCACCAGTCCTTTGCTCTTAATCAATTTCTACCTCTATTTCTTTTAAATCGGTTTGCATACAGTTATATCTTCATTCTGTTCTAACAAGCAAAAATGAAATTTCGTTGATGTCTTATCAGGAAATCTTTCTCATTCCTGTATCCAAACAGTCATGAATCCACCCGCTTTTCTCCTTTTCTTTTTACAGTTAATTAGTCACCTTTTAATAAATGAGCCAACGTTTAAACCTGTTAAAAGGCATACAGTGCAACCTCGGGGGAGGGGGTGGGGGGGGTCTATCGCTGGTGAGATCTTATTTGTGATTTGAACTGCTGACAGAAGAATGCAAAGGATTCCGGTCACATTCTTACAGTATAGACTCAGTCCCAGTCGGCCCATGCGCTATGACGGGGACCTGAGGTGACGCGGCTGTCACCACCCACCCTCCTAAAAAGCACCTTATTGTTACCTCAAGCATCAAAACGCCGTATCAGGTTCGACATTAGCGAGTCCCCCGCTGACCCTGTCAATTAGATTTTCCCTCCAGCTGTTGTCTGTAGTTACTGTACGGGACCTTTGGATGTGTCACGTAGGCGTCGCTGGTCACAGTACCCATCATGCATTGTGGCCGGTAACAGGAAACATTCAGCTTTGTCAAGCATCAAGAGGACAGGGGAGCAGGGACAATGTGTGCAGATGCTATGCAGGCGTGAGCCTCCTCTCTGTAACACGCCAATATGCAACCATGTGTTTGTGCTTCAGTGTTGCATTCACAGGGAGTCACGCAGGTAGTAGACAGAAAATATATATTTAGGATATCATTTTGGCAATCAAAAGGAAAATGGTAAAAAATGAGTTGAGGCTGGAAGAAGTTTTGCCGTCCACTAGAACGACGAGCGGATGCTGCGTTGCTCCCTCACACTAAGAGGAGGGTTGCGTGTGATAGCATATTAACAAGAACAGTGCATTTCAAAGCTACATGCTATATTAATGTATTTTGTGTTTTTTTCTGAATTGTCTACTCACAAATTAAATGAAATTTAAATGAATTCAATGGCACAGACAGAAATGATAGAAAGTATTCTTTGAATTGGCTAAGCATCCTCCTTTGAATAAAAGGAGGAGGGTGAAGAGAAGAGCAAGACCGTTGTCATTGGTGATCCATGGAGAGAGAAAAAGGGAGAAGGTCAGTGAACAAGACTTTATGGACATTCTTGAAAGGTAGGGAGGGAGCTCCGAGTCAATCTGCCTATGATAAATATCAAAGCCAAACCTCTCTGTTATCCCTAGTGAACTTGATTAAAGGTTATTGTAGAAGGCCGGTAATCAATCGCTCAATATTGCCCCACATAATTTACCCCTGCAGTGATAAGGAATTTTACCACCTGTCACGCAGGAGGAGACGTATAGGAACCACCACAAGGTCATCCAGCATCACTTGTTTCATGTTCAAAGTAAAAGAACATTTTGTGTAGTTATTTATTTGTTTGTGCTTAAAACTGCACATCAGGTCTGCACTGTGGGACATTAACATGGAGGTGTATTAATGTGCTATACAACTGAAGGAGGGTGAAGGTCAGCCAGAAAGTAGTCAGTGTTTCCATCTTTATTGCCTATAGATGGAATCAGAGCTTCAGCTGCTTTCAGTGTTGTTTTCAATGAGCCAGAAGCAGTTGTTGCTTAACACACTTCTACTCTGATTGTCTTTTGTGATTGAATGTGTCGTTAAACTTCCTATAGAAACGATGTGGCTCTACATACATTGGAAGCTAACCCTTATTCTTTTCACTTCTCCTAAGCTCCCACACGTAACGGCATCGCAGTGCACCTTCATCAACATCAGCTTGATTTAATAGACGGCACTTTGTAATAATTGGATCACTAGAAAACTGCATTAGCTGCTTTTCCACACAGAGCTAATGGCGTCATAATTGAAATGCATTCATTTGCATAAGCAAATAGCTGGCTTTATGAAGGCTCCAATCCCAAGAATATTTAAATTACAGGCGTTTAAAATTGTTCTAATTGTTGTTTTGGTAATTTCCAATGAAACTTGGTTTTGGAAGGAAAGCAGATGGAAAGAAACCAAAGCTTGAGAGGACAAAACGTGAAGATGAAAGCTCTGCTGCCTAAATGATGCCACTTGATCCTGATATCCAGTGGCATTATTAATAATCAGCAGCAATGATCCATGGCACATAGTCATATACCACCTCAAATAAATGGATATTTTATGAGGAACCTAAATAGAATATGATTTTGTAGACTTTTCTCTGTCGTCTTGTTCTTTCTCTTCGTGCACTGAGGTTTTTCTCTTTCTACTCTACTGCCCAATTGTTGTCAGCAGTGATGTGTCCCGTCCTGTCACTGTCACATCTCTTCAGCTACGGATGTCTTTTTAATGGTCCAACACATTAGGACGAAGCACAATCACTGATTGCAGACATCTCATTCGTTGGATCGCCGGTCTGTCAAGTCTCTGTTTGATTTGGGGCCAGTTGATTTGATCTGAGTGATCCCCTCATTAAATATGATGGACGTAACGTGGGCTGTAAGCTGCAGCGAACGCAGGGTCCAAAAGTGTGGGAGAACGACGGCCCCTTTGAGGTCGATTCTGTGTGTTGCCAGTTGTATTCACATTTAACTCAGCGTCAGTAGGAAGGAGTTCTACGTGCTTTCTTTACATAAAGTGGTGCACCAAAGAAAGGTGGCAACCAATCACATTGTGCTGAATGTACAGTACAGTGTAAGAAAACGGCTCCGTCTATAATCCCATCTAGGACTGCAAACTGAATTACTCCTTTCAACGCTGACAGAGGCAGAACCTTTCCAATCCACTCCGTTCTTACCTTTCACAATAAGAGCACTAGACGTGTACAGTATAAAACTATTTACTAAATATTTGCATGGGAGTTTTTATACATTTTTGTGTTATTTGTAACAACTTTCTAAGTTTAAAGTCTAAAAGGGTGTTTAGGGGGAAATTAATGATCTCAGTCGCATTCAATTGTGTTTCTGTGTGTTTGGCTCCACAGGAACCGGCTGTGAATGGAATCCACGAGCCTTCATCATCCACGCCCTCTTCATCTGTTTTGTTGATCGGCTCCTACAGCCTAGAAAGGGAAGTACTGAAGAAGCTGGCAGTTGCGCTCACTCTGGCAGCAGCCATCTTGGCCTTCGTCATAGAGAAAGTGTACTGATGGCGTTACTGCAAACAAGGAGAGGTGGGACGGTGACCCAATAGGAGCCTGCGCCATATGGTCTAAGAGTGTGAAAACAGTGATATCTCGTGTGCCCTCACCACATGCTGCACGTGCTCTCATTCGGTGGTGAATGGACCCAAAGAAGAAAAAGAAGCGAGATTGGTGGTAACACGCAAGTAACACCTACAGTCGAATGAGAGGAAAAAGTGACTTCACGGTCATTGAAGGAGGCAAAGCCAGTCTTTACACACCTAGCAGACACCTTTTATACAACTATTGGTTTTAATATTCATTTACAGTTCATATTCTGTCTCATATTTTGATGAAAGTGACTTTTCAGCACGCTGAGTTGCGTTGGTGTTTAGAATGCAGGTGCCCATCCTAGATGTAACTGTTGGACGATGCCCAGAGCTGTGATTGATGCTCGTTATAGATCCTTCATCAGCACACACCCGATATGATCTATCGTACAGCAGGTGATGGCCACCTCTGAGGATTGTGTCGGTACAAAGTGTTTGCAGTGCTAGACCTCACTAGACGGGAAGGTGGACCTTTCTTCTCTTCCTTGTAAGTCAGGTGATCCCACCCTGAAATGCAATATCTTGTTGATATGTGAACTACTTGTTGTTGACATAGTCCGAGTCATTAAGACAGATGTTTTTTTTTGTTTAAACTGTTTAATAAAGATTAATAAAACTCTATTTGTCTAGTGTGAAATTACATGTCGATAGATCGACTTATTTAATAATTAAATGCAGTAAAAGTTTACTCCTTGACCACGTGTATGGGGGGGGGCTCCATGTCCCGTACAGCCCTCTGCATCCTTCAGTTGTTTCCATGCATAGAGTCCGTTTGTGTTTCCTTCTAATGGCTGTATGTTTTCAGTTGAGTCCCAACGTGCTCTGATAGTTCTGACAGTTAATTATTCATGCCCCAATTTATGTTTCACATTGCACTTGCATGTGTTTCTGTCAGTATGTCTGCAATTTTGTCTTTGTGTGTGTGTGTGTTTGTACACATGCCCTGCATGAACTTCAAGTTGCGCTTTCAGCTTGCTTGTGAGCCAGAGGGTGCGTGTGTGTGTCTGTACATGTTTTTGCTCTGATATGGTGACTGTAGTTTCCTCCAATGATTAATTTAGCAGAAATGCATCTATGTGCGTAGGAGGGTTCAGGAGTGACAGGAGTCATCATGCTCTCATTCAGGAAGCCGTGTTATTAGACGCACTACTGTTTACACACACGCTAGCTTCGTATTATCTAAGGATATGATGCATGTCACACATTCGGGTGACACAGACACACACATATATATCCTGGCTTTTTCTTTCCCTGCTGCTAAATATCAGCCTCAATCTCACACACAAAAACACACACACATTTACAGCACACTGCAATTTTGTAGTCAAAAGCAAACTTGCACACAGACAGCAAAGCTTTATATTACCTGATCAAATGAAGCGTGTCTCACACATAGACACACACACACTAGCTTTGTATTATGTGATCAAATGATGCGTGTAGCTATGAAGCTTGTTACATCCATCCAGCAGTGGCCTACATTATTCTGCTGCCAGCCGTCCTGTGCGACAGTTCTTTTGATGCTTTGTAAGCACATTTCCTCACTGTGGATGTCAGTTACACTGCATTGTTCTCCAATGAAATATGGATGCAACAGCCCTCTATGTATGGGAGATCGCCACTTAGTATGAAATATTGAAGTGGGAAACGGAGAAAGCAGATCATTATTCACGTCACATCATCCACTTCACTTGTTTCTAACAAAAGCAAGAGTTTCTGAATTCTTGTCTTAGTTGCAGCTGTTGTCAATTTGTTATCTGCGCTGTGACGTCCTTTTCATGTGAACCGGGGCAACTTTGGACACGAGACAAACGCATGGGAGCTTGAACATTAATGCGATTGCCTGTGTCATTTCTCATTTTTCACTCATCAATAAAAGTGTTTAGTATTCTGAGTGGTTGACGTGACTGAGTACAACCTAGTCAAGTATCTAAGAATAATTGGTTTGCTCTGAAAAGCGCTGCTCTCGCTTCCTGTCGGCTGTGACAGAGTTAAGATGTTAAAAAATGCACGGACCACCATTACAAGTGTAACGCTGAACTAAAGGGCAGAACAGGGGAGAAATAAACATAAGGGAACAGTATGGCTATATATAAAATGCTGCTTAATGGCATACAGTTCTAAATATTTCCTCCAACAAATAATGGTGCCTTTTAAAGTATATTTGTAATGTTTTTGATCGGATGGTTTATTTGTGAACATAACTGCGCGGTGGTTGGATGCCTCCCCAACCAGTCATAATGCAGTTTGTCAAAAAGCCGGATAACTTGGTGATAGACACATGTGTGTCATATATAGCATATACAATGTATTTTGTATATATTATTATATATATATTATATAATATACTTTAGTGCGTTAATTACGATGAATTAATTACACGAAAAATAACACATTAAACATTTTTTACGCATTTTTGCACCGCGGAACTTTTCTCACTGGATGAGTTTCGGGGGGACCGATTATACTGGAGCACCAACTAGCATCCATGACTTCAGACAACAACAAACCACAGTGAACATGAACGAAGAAGCTGATTATAATAAACACACGGATGGAAGCGTCGATAAGAGCGTGGTTGTGTGCAAGCTGTGCAACAAGGAATTCACATCGAGCCTCAAGTATCACCTCAACGCAACACAATTAGCAGCTAGCGTGGACGTACAAGGACCCACACCCAACCCACGCTGCACCAGATGACTGGTTTAAGGACCAGGGTAACTAAGACCACGTCTGAAAAAATAACCAATGTTCTGAATGTACTTGAAAGTATTGGTCTACTTAAAAAAAACCTAGTTTACAGAAGGTCTACTTACCTATAGGCTACCTGAATTTCTGAAAGTACTATATTTCTAAATATGCTATTTCTACACTTGTCTGCTGGAATTGGTTGAACAAAAATAAAAATCCATGTGAATAAAATTACTTCTCACTGTTCTCAGGTCAAATATTTATGCAATTAAAATGCGATTCATTTTGATTAATTAATTACAAAGCCTCTAATTAGAGTAATATTTTTGATCGAGTCCCGGCCCTAATATATATATATATATATATATTATACATGCTTGAGGTGTGGCCACAAATGTTTTGTGAGGCTGCCCCATGTGCCATGTCGAAGTGTCCCTGAGCAAGACACCTAACCCCTAATTGCTCCCTAGGCAAAAAAATGTAATGCACGGGTTATAATGTAATGTAAGTCGCTTTGGATAAAAGCGTCAGCTAAATAACATATAATGTAATGAGGTCACAATGATCTTTAACCATCAACTTCTATCAGTATCAGAACTTTGCTCAAGCTACTGGGCTCACGGGAATGGGACGGCCGTGAGGTCACAATGACCCGGATCTTTGACCTCCCAAAGTCAACATGCGCTCATGTACAGGCGAGTAAAAGGGCGTGTAAATGGATGGTAAGCACACACAGACGCACCGTTGGTACGACCTTCTGAAGCCATTATTTTGAAGACTGAGACTGGAAGAGCAAACCTTTGATTTGTTGATGACACGCTCTTACTCCTGAATCGCAGTATCGAACATCCTTCACCCGATCCGTCAATATGCATCTGTCAATAGAGAAAGGCACTTAGAAGTGATCAATTTTCTGATACCCAAAGTCAACATAAGCTTCCCTTATAAAAGTAATGCTGCCTATTGGAACAATGTAAGCATTTTAGGAGTCTCTGTGATTCAATCTACATCCCATAGGAGTAACAAAAAAGGTGGAAATATTTTCCATTGTACTTTTTGTAATAAGTGTTTGAATAATCCAAAGTTACTAATGACTACAAACGACATGGTTGGATCAGTGAGTAACAGCGGCCAGAAACCCAATGCTGATGGACCGTACCAGCTGTGTGTGACATGCAAGCAAAGCTAAGCATGTTTTTTTCTACCTCGCTAATTATAAGTTCAGGAAACACAATTAACTGGACTTAAAATATTGCAGAAGAGGAGTTCTGTTCAAATAAACACAAACCACTGGTAGGAGAGTGGCTAATACAAAGGGTCCTCATGACACATCTTCTCATTAGCAACCATCTGAGGCTGTGACCTTTTCATTTCTGCTTAACCAAATACATTTCTGAATAACTTCATGCACCGCGCAGATAATATCACTGACACTTTAGCTTGTATTTTCTCCTGGATATGTTCATATTGAGGGACACATACACACCTAAAAGGAAATGCTGTTTGTTTTTACACAGGTCAAAATTGATGACACCTGTTTTGAGCAATCAGCACCTTATGGAGAGAAAAACCTGACATAATTACAATGTTGATGTTTGTCAGGTTCTGCACAATTAAGCTCAGTCAATTTACCCTGCTGACGTTCAGCCTGCTTCAAAACGTTCCATCCAAAATGTTTGAGCTCCAATTTTTAGTGAGACTACAGACACAACGATGCTGAAGAGGCAATTCAAGTATTTACAGGTAATACAGAGTGTGAGAGCACTCTGTACAGTGAACACGTGGCCTAACGCAGAGCTCTTAAGATCAATCTGTGCATTTCCTGTCCCGTTCTTATCGACACATCCTTTTGGTAAGATGACAAACGTTTGACAGCGTTTAGGCTCTGCTAATACAGCTAATACAGCCTATCAAACCTTGACCATTATTTCATTGCCTTTCTTTCACTGCGGCAGCATAATTTGTTACTAGAGCCGCCTGTAAATGGAACCCTCAGTGAACACGGCGCTGTGAGGCAGGATGCTCGTGCTGTAAAACCAGGAGCTGGATACATAGTGATTACCAAATGTTTGCAGTTTAGCCTCAACCTGAAATGTTTGAAAAGCAAAGGCTTCTAATCCCCTGCGACTCGTACAACTGGTGGATGCAAATGCAAACCCACATGGGCGTGACCAATTAATTTTTGCAATTTTGGTGACCAACATGCTTTGCTGCTTTCTGTCTCAACCTCCCAGCCTTCGCTCTTCTTCTGTCTCCCTCTGCCTTTTCACTTCTATAGGCTGAGGTCTGTTCACTGTGGGCTAAGCACTTCAGTGCCTTCTGGAGCAGAGGGAAAATCACTTGGCAAGCGTATCCATTTCTAAACATATGTATGTGAGTGTGTGTGTGTGTGTGTGTGTGTGTGTGTAGATAAAACACAGCAATCACTCAATGCAGGCACAAGGGCCACCAAACTAAATGCTTGGACGAAGCTGGCATGAAGACTCATGTACACACACACACACACACACACACACACACACACACACACACACACACACACAAATGCACATATACCCTGTTGTTGCTGCAAAGCAAACTGGGAATTCACAGTCTGCCGGGCGAGGGGAAGATTGGCTCTACTGAGTCTTGGTGGCTTGCCAGTTCTATTTTGGTGTGTGCGTCTCTGTGGTTGTGTGCGTGCGTACGTGTGTGTATGTGTTTGATGGGCTTACACATCCATGACTTTAGCGGTTAAGGGTGTTTGTATTCACTAGTGGGACGAGGGAGCAAAGTCAATATTTTAGTTCTACACTGGCGTTTTTTTAATAATCACACAGAGAGGGCAGGACTGCTGTTCTTAGTTTGAAGGCAGTTTTAAAGACATTACTATTTGTTTAGCTTCAGTAAAAGCTCGCTTTAATGTTTACTGGCTCGCCATGGCTGTATTTGTTGTCATAACAGTGAATTCATTCGTTGACTTCCTAGGTCTGAAAAATAAAAATATGGGACTTTTTGTATTGTTAGAAGTTTGTGGAGCATCTGAACACTAAGTGAGGAGTGAACTCTTGACCTCTGAAAAGTCTCGTATCAGAGTGCTTTGTTTATGTTGACGGGCGCTGAAGTAACCAGGTGAGAAGACATTTTGCAGATAATAGCAGATGACAAACCATCTGAGTAGTTCTGTCCTAATATATTTCATCAAACAGAGGAAATTGCTTCTATTCTCTAACAATAATTACCCTTGGAACTGAGAAGTAATCCTTAATGCTTGATTTGAAAGGAGCACTTCAGATGGCTACCATGACACTCTATGATGTTGTCATGGAAATAACTGTACATTGCATGTGAGTCGCAAGGGGCTGCTTTGTTGCCATGGTGAAGTGTTCCTGTGTTATTGTCCACACATGAAACAAGGCTCATTTACATAACCACCTTGTTAACGTTTAATGGAAACCTTCTCAGATGTACTAAAGCAGAGTTATTATCGGTCAGTGTGGGTCAGGTTCTCAGAGTTTACAGAGAACTGATGACTGGTCATATTCTGTAAAAGTTGATTGATTGAATTCTTCATCTTTTGTAAAAATGTATAAAAACCCATGTGCTACATCCTCCTCTCCCCGGAGGACTGGACACGTTTCTTCAGCCAAACACATCTGCTCATCACAATTAAGTCTCTAATAATGACTGATAAGTGATTCTAATGAATTAATCAAACTGTTTCTCTCTCACTCAAGAGCAAGTCATTTCACACACAGATAAAAGGAATTTAGCCACGCTAGCCTGATGGCATGGACCACTTTCATCCAGTAGAAACAGCTAAACAACAGCCGGCCTCCAGCCATTTCATGACTTTTCCATCAGTTCTGTGACAAATATCACATTGCCAAACAATTTGGTAAATCTGTTCATGTAGGTAGATTCGACACCTACTGACTGGTTAGACATTAAATTAAATTGCTATTTCTCCCATAGTAGCATAATCAGTTCAAATATGTGCTTTGTCCGATGCTTTGGTTCATTACCAAAACAGCCTCAGCTGTACTCTGGATTTAGTGCTGTTTAGTGAACGTGTGCCAGCAAACACACTAAACAATAGCAGTTATAGTAAAGCATTGTCGTGAGCGTATTAGCATGCTGCCGTTTGTCTTAAGGGGAAAGTATACTGCTAATGTTTAGAAAACTACACGCAGCTGTGAGCATGGTTGTGGACTCTTTTAAACCTGATCAATCTTACATTGAAACAATCAGAGGGTTGAGATCTATAAAAAACATATTTCCCTATTCTATGTGAGCAAATTTACCCTCTCTACTCGAATGTGTCTAAAGATTTGAAACAACCTACTTGTAATTAAAGACCTGTTCATTCAGTTTATTGCTTGATGGTCAATTACGCCCCCGCTGATGTTGTGATGGGACCTTGTCATATAGTCATTAGAATGTAGGAGGGATCAATGGGAAGCCATGTTTGGACTTTGGAACGAGGCTGTCAACCGACGTTTGATGGAATTATAAAGACAGACACCCACACACACTCAGGGCAGGTCCCCTAAATGTAATGTATGGGCTTCCAATTAGAAATGAGCGATAAGGAAGCGATGTGAACGTGAGGAATTATCATGTGAGAAAGAGCAATAAAAGTGAGTCACAAGAGTCACAGGAGCTCAGACCTCCGACAAATGACAACCGGCACTAATTAAAGCGTGTCACACTGTTCGAACACATCAGAGTCAAACGTGGATTCATGGGGTTTTTTTAGGGCTAAGAAATTCAGGTGTTTGCATCATCTCTCAAATTTGACTTTAAAAGTATTATGAGACAAACTATATCTTATTAAATGACTCTTGAAAATAGGCCCGCTCAGTATTCTGCACATTATTCAAGATTATTTCAGATATCAGTTGATGAGAAACTTGACGCATCATTCTTTGAGCAGCACTGAAAATAAGTTCTTATGCTAACTAACTCATCCGTGATGCTGCAAGACCAAAATGAATGAAATTATGAGCATAACGCCTATGTCAAAATATAAAGTAACTTTTCAAGCTATTATAAGAGACTAATCATTTATTATGACAAAGTGAGAGCATTTATTGGAGACTTGGCCCTGTCAGTCTCTCCAAATCAACATGACATGAGAAAAGGTCCACCACCATGATTGAGAAATAAGACTTAAAATCACTTTTAAATATGGCCTCAAGACCCGTCAATGTGAGCACATTTCTACAAGGCTTTTCTCGTGAAGGCATTGATCACCATTACTGACAGAGGGACTAAACATCCCTCTGGATCTCATCAACTTCACACATGCACTGCTTTGTATCGGTGTGTGTGTGTGTGTGTGTGTGTGTGTGTGTGTGTGTGTGTGTGTGTGTGACTGTTTCCAAACTCTCTGACTCCCCAATCCTCCACAGAGCTTCTCCTCCGCCTGGTTCATCACATGCGAGAGAAGAGAAGCTCCGTAGGTGTGTCCCATGACAGTGACCCGGGGACGGGGTCTGACTGAAAGCTTATTGAGGGACACGCAGCAGGCTGCACAGCGGCTCCTCAGACGCATCCATCATCACAGTCATCAATCTTCCTCTTCTAGCTTTCACACTGCTACATGTTCAGTCTTTCTTCCTATGTCATCGGTCTCTGTGTCTCTTGCATCTCTTCATTCATAATTATTCATAATTACTTCATTCGTTTGCAAGTGTGCAATTCGGACGCCAACATTAAAAACACTGGTTTCATGTAAAAATGCTGTTAAAGTTAGCTATAAAAAGTGAACAAAAGACGGCAAATAATAATCCATAATCCCAGTGCCCCAAAGACATTTTCATCTCATTTTTGTGTGATGGGGGTTTTCACCCCGTGGTATGTTTTTAGCTTCTTTTTTTTATCACCCACAAGGATCCCTTCCTTCATTTCCTCTCTCCTGCTTTCTGCCTCCTATCCCTGCTCTTTTTGCTCCTCGCTCTCTTTGCCGCCCTTCTTCCTTCTTGACAGCTCCAGTTAATTCAATGTCAGCTCTGCCAGCTCGCCTCATCACCGTGAGACAAACAGATCGGAGCGCAGGAGTGTGAAAGCGAAGGAGCGAAGGACGAGATGAGGATGAGCAAAGCAAAGAGAAAGAGAAAAAAGTGCAATAAAACAGGAACAAACTAAAGAGTAAAGGAATCAATAAACGGACAACAAATGTGAAAATAACTGACTGGCAGAACGGTCCTTCAGAGTTTGTACTCAGTTCTCCCACAATCCTTTGCCTTTTATAGAAGAGGCAATTACAATTTCACAGGTTGAAATTAAAGTCCCCATGGTGTGTGTGTGTGTGTGTGTGTGTGTGTGTGTGCGCACGCGTGTGTGTCCATGAGATACAGCAGGCTGTCAAAGTGATTTCAAGCTGTTTATAGCCTAAGCTCACAAAATGGAATCGTACAGCAAAAGGGGGAAAGAATCTAAATTCCCCCACCGCCTTTAAAAAAGAAAACTAATTCCTTGAATATTAATTGCCTGGCTTGACGATCGGCTTATTTGTTTGTGATGAGACTGCATAAGAAAAGTACCCATAATCCCTGTATTTCTCTCCCTCGCTCGTGCTGTCTACTGTCTGCATTAATCTCTTTTTATGCTGCTTTCCTTTGCTCTCTTTAAATCTTTTTCTCCCCCCATCTTCTATCATCCCCTTTTTCTTGGAGCATTTTAGTCATCTAGTAGATTTTTTTTCTCTCCGGCAAATAGAGAAACATCTTTGAAATGCTGTAGCAGAGTGTATCGAATAGCAAAGTTCTAGGATTTAATTTCTGCTTTATTTACATCCTTCAAGATTTATGGCCCACGTCAGGTTTGATTTTCAAGCCCCAGAGTGTAACTTGATTTATTCCCCTTATAGTAGTATCTCCACTTTCCAGCTCCCCTCTCAGATTCCTTGCAGCATAATGCGAAGGCTACAAACACTATATAATCTCCTGTAGTTTTGTATCAGCCGTCAGTGTTACCTGTATTCATCCTAAACTCACATTTGACACAAACATTTTTCTTTTCCTTTAAATTAGACGTCAGTTGTAGGGACTTAAAAAAGACAAACCGCTCTGCTACGTGTGGATATGCTTCTGCATGAAGCTTTGACATGGGGCTGAAACTCCATCAAATATGCTGCAAGTATGTATACTCCATCTCGATGTCAATGGGACGGTCAGTCATCATTATTGCCCGGTGTGGCGTTTCTTGCTTTTAATGATTTCACAATTCAAATCTGTATTTATCTCACACATGTCCCACACACTATATTCCAGATAATCTACAATACTTGGCTATTCAATTTGAACGGGACACTTGTGCTCTTGACATGGATTACAACATTTAAACCTCAGACTTGACACTAATATCATGAACTTGACATTGATTTCTGTTTTCATTTACTTTTTTACTTAAGTTCTGGGTTTGTGAGTTCTGCAAAAGTGGAACTGCATAATTAAGCAGGCTGCATACAGTCTTTGGCAGTTTGTCTTACCACAAAGATTTGTGTCCTTTGCACATCTTAAAAAGTCCCACTTCCATAAACAGCCCATGGATGTGTTTTTTCACTGACTGGAGACATTTACTGTAATAACATGTCTTTCTCTGTGTGTGGCGCGAGTGCATAAACGTCAAAGATCAAACTCAACAGATCCACTTAGTCTTACCCTGTCCTTCTGTCTCTCTACATTAAGGGAGAGTTTGATGTGTGCAAGTCCATACGACCACTGCAGCTCATCCAGAATGCAGCAGCTCGACTGGTCTTCAACCTTCCGAAATACTCCCACACCACACGGCTTCTCCGTTCACTTCATTGGTTACCAGTAGCTGCCCGCATCCAGTTCAAAGCATTGGTACTGACCACGCTGTGAATGGATCGGGACCAGTCTACATCCGGGACATGGTGAAACCCTACATCCCAACCCGCACACTTCGATCTGCATCTGCCAAGCTGCTTGTTCCTCCCTCACTGAGAGAAAAGCACTCTACGAGATCGCGACTCTTTGCTGTCCTGGCTCCCAGATGGTGGAATGAGCTTTCCGATGACATCAGGACCACAGAGAGACTCTACATCTTCCGTTGAAAACTCAAGACACACCTTTTTAGACTCTACCTTGACTAAAACACTAGCAAACCGTAGCACTAACAAATGATAGCACTTAAATTGTACTTATAATGGCACTTTTCTATAACATGTTTTGTAACTGCTTATTTGATGAAAAATGTACTTTCTGGTTACTTGTTCTTCTGAGTTTGTATCTATGTGGAAATGCACTTATTGTACGTCGCTTTGGATAAAAGCGTCAGCTAAATGACATGTAATGAGATGAAAGCTAATTTGTCAATCAAGTTGAATACACCTTCACATCTTTCTATACATTTATGCCACCTCTAAATTTCTGAGTATATTATAAATGCACACTGCATGCCAATTAGAGGTGTGTCCGATCTGCCCTGACGTCATGCAGGTCGAGTCGAGTTAGTGTTATTTATTGCAACAACAATTGAGGTTGAAAATAATAATAGCAAAGGTTATTTAAAAGCAGTCTAAATAAAAAAAAAATTGAATACAATTCCAGACACCCAAAAAATTGCCATGTACTATGTGTATGTAATTACTAGGGCCGGGACTCGATTAAAAATATTAATCTAATTAATTAGAGGCTTTGTGATTAATTAATCGAAATTAATCGCATTTTAATTGCATAAATAATTGACCTGAGAACAGTGAGAAGTAATTCTTTTCACATGGATTTTTATTTTTGTTCAACCAATTCCAGCAGACAAGTGTGTGGTGGATTCCAGCCTGAGAATCTATGAGAATTGAGGTTGGATTCAAAAGCATCAACAGGTGTGTGGTGGAACAGTGCAGGGAGATAGCAGGAAGGCTGAAGTGTGGAGGATCCTCAGTTCAAACCTGCTCTCTCAGAAGGAGGGTTTGGTTGCAGTCTGGGCAGTTTTGAGGTTTAGTAAACAATCCCAAGGTCTAATATGAGAAACGGACACAATGAGGCATGTGCTTGAATAGCACAAGGGAACAACTGAAGGGCTGCAGTCTCCAACCTGCTGTCTGAGGTTGTGGGTTCGTTGGCCCTTCATGCAGACATCACTTCTGCTTTGAAAGAGTTTTGAGGTTTGAGTTTGAGCTTTACTTCACTTCTTTGAGTAGCAATCTCAAGGTTAAATACAACAAACAAAGGGTTGGTCAGTGTGTGGTGAATTAGCGCAGCGGAAGAGCTGCTGCCACAAGCCTGCACTGCATTTGAAGGTTGTGGGTTCAAGCCCAGTCTTGGGTTTGAGCCTTTGGCTTTACTTCAGGTTTGAGTAGCAATCTCAAGGTTAAATACAACAAACAAAGTGTTGGTTAGTGTGTGGTGAATTAGCGCAGCGGAAGAGCTGCTGCCACAAGCCTGCACTGCATTTGAAGGTTGTGGGTTCAAGCCCAGATGTGGAAATAGCATTGAAGAAGACTTTTGAGGTTTAACTCACATGCTCAAGGTTAAATAGGAGAATCAAAGTTGTCAAAATGTGACCAGGACTGGTAGTGTAGGGGTGCCAGCTAGAGCCCAGAAGCCTCTGTACGCGCCGCCAGTGGGTTCAAATCCCGCTCCTGCCAAGTCTTGAGCACACTACCGCGGAGGTAGCAGTGGGGGCATTGTCCCCACTGGTTGTTTCAGAGAAGTGAACCCTAGGGGTTATGCAGAAACACAAGTCGCGTTCACTTGAATTATGAAGGCATTGTCAAGAATGATGGGGAATCTTTTGAATGATGATGAATTGCATGTTAATTGCTTTGCTTTAGCTTTTAGCACTTATTAGCCATGCTACGTAGCCTATAGGGTTCCACCTTCTTGATGGGAGAGAAGGCCGGATGTGTCTCATTCAGTGGTCACACTGACATGAAACTTATTACAGCCTCTGAGGGCATTTTTCAAGACAATCACATCACATGACAGTCTGGCACAGGGTGTAGATTTGTTTACCCTTTTTAGTGCATCCACCCTCCAATTCTCTGTTACATTCAAATTCAACTCACTTGTGCCTTTACCAATGCAGGAAGGATCAATAGCATGGTTGATCCTCCAAGATGCACCACTCCGTCTCTGGGGCAATATCCCATTATGACTTTTTATAAATGTCAGTTACCCAAAACTAAAAAAGGATTTAGGAAGAGCCACCATGTCCCCTTGAACCCAGATAAGGTTTAAAGTTAGTGACAGGGACGTGTAGGTTGCTCCATCTAAGATCATTCCAGTCATGTCATGGGAAAAACATTGTGAAAAAAGTCAAAATATGTAGGGTCAAAATATAATATATATATATAATATATATATATTATTAGGGCCGGGACTCGATTCAAAATATTAATCTAATTAGAGGCTTTGTAATTAATTAATCAAAATTAATCGCATTTTAATTGCATAAATATTTGACCTGAGAACAGTGAGAAGTAATTTTTTTCACATGGATTTTTGTTCAACCAATTCCAGCAGACAAGTGTAGAAATAGCATATTTAGAAATATAGTACTTTCAGAAATTCAGGTAGCCTATAGGTAAGTAGACCTTCTGTAAACTATGTTTTTTTAAGTAGACCAATACTTTCAAGTACATTCAGAACATTGGTTATTTTTTCAGACGTGGACTTAGTTACCCTGGTCTTTAAACCAGTCATCTGGTGCAGTGTGGGTTGGGTGTGGGTCCTTGTACGTCCACGCTAGCTGCTAGTTGTGTTGCGTTGAGGTGATACTTGAGGCTCGATGTGAATTCCTTGTTGCACAACTTGCACACAACCACGCTCTTATCGACGCTTCCATCCGTGTGTTTATTATAATAAAATTTCCCATTCACGGGGCCACCTGACACGGTCTCGTCAGCTTCTTCGTTCATGTTCACTGTGGTTTGTTGTTGTCTGAAGTCATGGACGCTAGTTGGTGGTCCAGTATAATCGTTCCTCCGAAACTTATCCAGTAAAAAACGTTCCGCGGTGCAAAAAATAAGTGCAAAAATGCGTAAAAAATGTTTAATGTGTTATTTTTTTCTTAATTCACATTGTAATTAATTAATCGTAATTAACGCGCTAAAGTCCCGGCCCTAGTAATTACATACATGTGTATATATGAAAATGGTCGACAGATGGGATCCAACAGGATGTTGTCTTTGAAGGCTCCTGGGAACTCGACTGCATCTTTGTGTCATGGCCCCCCCGCTGCTGCCTGATCTCGTCCTCTCGTCACGGCGCAGTTCCCCCCGACCGAGTCTATTGTAAAAGCCCTTAGAGTCACCGCAGGGCAGCATTCACTATTCGTTACCGTTGATGTGACAAACTGAAATTGTTCAAGCCCTGCTGCAGACCATAGGAAGGGATCCTGTCAATCACAAGGCAGCCCCGCCTTAAGGCATACACTGTTTTATAACATTTCTTGATTGGACCATAATGAAAGAAACCAAATATCACTATGAAACAATAAATACTATACATTGAGACCAGAAAAGACAATAAGCCAAGTGATAAGTATGATAATTGTCACATATATGTCTACACAATCTGACTTCTTTTAGCAACCAGAAGAGTTTAAGGTAATTCCAAAATGGGTATACATTTCATAACTGCCAGCATACTACACAGTGGGCAGAAAAAAACCCAAAATAATAGAATGTAAAACGAGGGCGGAACAGAAGAAATCCTGGAAGCAGTTTAAGCCCCCTGTCTCCTCTTTGGCAGAGTGAATGTCACACCGGTGGAACCAGGGATGCCCCGCTGAACCACATTTTCTCCCTTTCTGTCTATTGTGCTACAACATTATATTCAAAAGCTCCTTTTCAAAAGAACCCAGAAAATACGAGAGCGAGAGCCTTTGAATTTTTGAAAAATCGGTGATGCCGACGTGTGTCAGCCTTAAAAATGTGATTTAGATAAAGTCATACCTCCTGTTGCCTGTGAAATGTGCTGATGGTTCTGAGGTACTTTCATAAGTGAGTAGCACTTTGGGAAATCATGCTCTCCTGTTTGATCATTTATTTAGATTTTCCCCACCAGTCCCACCCATGGGACCTCTAATGTACTAACAACCACTAACTGCATTGGTGGGCAAATTTGATTAATTTCTGCCCTTCTCTGTGCAAATTCTCTGTTAAAAGAGTCTTTGGAGCCCTAAATCCCAGCAGAAATCTAACCTAAACATCCTCAGAAGATTTTGGTAGCCTGCAAACCAAATCAAGTACTGTAACATCCCCAAATGTTGTGTTTGGTGGTTTTTCAGTACGTGTGGTAAATTAATTCTTGTGTTCATTTATTAACCCAGCTGAGCGTGACTCCCTTTGCAGAGGACACGTCTTACCCAGTGTGGGATGGCTCCACATTGTCCTCCATCTTTCTCCTTCCCTCTCCTCCTCTTTCTTGTTGAGCGATATTGTTAAAATATTTATCTATCAGATGCTGATCGATGCTCAGCACATCTTGATGACCTTTGCTTTCTTCTTCCATGCTGCCTGCAGTATGTGCCTATATATGTGTGTGTGTGTGCTTGGTAGTTTTAAAGGCATTAAAGCGTAAAAGTGTTGCTAAGTTGCTCTTAAGTTGCTCTAGGGAGGGGTTAGGTGGATGCCCCGCTGGGCTAATGGAGGCAGCATCAGTCTGCCTCGTAGAACAAGAAACGGCAGTCATAGGTTCTAAAGGTTTACACACACACACACACACACACACACACACACACACACACACACACACACACACACACACACACACACACACACACACACACACACACACACACACACACACACACACACACACACACACACACACACACTCTCTCTCTCTCTCTCTCTCTCTCTTTGGTTCCCCTAGAACTGATTTCTTCTACGACTTCTTTCTTCCTCTGATCTGTAGTAGAGGATAACTTGATTTCTCCTCCTCTCTCTTTCCCCCACACAGCCCCCACCACTCTTTTTTTATCTGTCTCCCTACCCAGTCAGGTTTAATCCTGTTAGTCACGGTAGATATATGGGGTCCTGCTCACTCTGGTTGACTCTCTTCCAGATAGACATTCCCCAGAGAGACCCTTTGGATTCAGTCGCACACACATGGCACACTGCACCAGGCAAATGCACGTTTCGATGAACACACATATACATACCATGTATATAACCATTGTCAACATTGTTTGGATCCAAAGGAGTTCAAACTGAGCGTTTTATGACCCACTGGAGGAACTGGAAGATGCATTTAAATGACATTATACAGTATACTATGCAGTGTGCTATGGGCTTTAAGATACATATTAATATACGTTGGCTCTAATGCATGAAATGAAACACTAACCCAGTTACAATCAATTGTACAATATAATTACAACAATATTATAATATGTTGTAAAAATATCCACCACATGGTTAAGGCACTGCTGAGGGTAGTTATAGTCTACGTTCAACCCAAGAGGAAGGCACAGACCAAAGGACAGATTTGATTCAAACACTGAAACAGCAGAAGTGATCCCTGTGATGTCTTCATGTCGGCCCACTCAAAGATTACTCCCTTAATTCAATTGTTCGCTCTAATACGTTATGCCCTTCTTTGTTTGTGTATTTTATTTTGTATTTCATGGGCTATCATCTGTCCCTCACGTTTGCAGTAGGGGACAGTTGTCTGGTCTCATCAGCAGAGGTCTGTGTGTCCACATGGGCCCCATTCTGATCCAGCCCTTGTCTGTGGGCCCCCTTCTCATTTTAATTAAACAGCAGATGCACTAACCTTGTCCCGTCTGCCGTTCCCTTTTGTACAGTGTGTGTGTGTGCGTGTGTGCGTGCGTCCATTTGTCTTGTTTTGACCCAGCGTGCTCTCGCCATGTGCCAGTTTGGAGCCATATTGTATGCAGGACTGTTAGTGTCATCCGTTTGGAAGATGAATTAGTAGGCAGGAGGGCAGAAGGGAGGACGCCCAGTTCCTCAAATACACACACACACACACACACTCACACACACACACACACACATTCATATGTGAAAACACACCAAAATGTGCTCGGCTCAAGTAGAATGCTTCAGTTTATCAGGATGTATATCAAACTAGAAAATGCATTTCCTGCTGAAAATGTGTTGGAATGCAGAAAGCTGAAATTAATTTCAAAAAGTTGCTTAAAGTACAGAAATGAAACAAGCTGAAAGTATTCTAAACATTGCTGAAAGACTAGAGCTGAGATACATTTAAAAATGTCTGAAAATACAGAAATGAGAAAAGCTGAAATGAACTTGAAACAATTGCAAAAAAACAGAAGTGGGAGAAGCTTCTATGAATTTGAAATAGAAACAGAAATAATAAAAGCTGAAATTAATTTAAACGTTGCTGAAAGAATAGAAATTAGAAAAGCTGAGAATTAAAAAAATACATTTTCTGTAGTAATATAAGGTTTAGTACTAGTTATAAATCTAAACTCTGTCCTCAAACAGACGTAACCGGTGAACAACATCAGTCTCTGACACCACATTAAAACGTATGAAGACTCGTTATAGTACAGTTATGTAGCAGTTCATGAGCATGCTTTAACAGGGAAACAGCAGTCTTACTCAAGGGGGAGTTATTCTAACTGAAGGGGGCTCATTAACCAGAACAAATCAAATAAATTCCCCGTAACAACGTACATTCATTCCACTGCTTGCTAATGTAATTAGCAACATATAGCCATAGATGCAGTAAACGACAGGCCAAGCTTAACACTGTAACACTGAATGCAGCAAAACATGTAATCACGTCATTCAAAACTACCCATAACGTAGAGGCTGTCGTTGTTCGCTGGCGCGGTGAAGCCTCGTTAGCAGTTTAGCTAGCTAGCACTTATCGCTGTCCCATGTCCCACATATCTAACCGTCCTGCCTCCACATTACTTACAGGCTGCTCATCCCGGGTCTCCGTCCCAACTCACGACACGCACGTCCATGTACGGTTAGCTAAACACGGTTAAACCTACACGTCCATGTACGGTTAGCTAAACACGGTTAAACCTACACGTCCATGTACGGTTAGCTAAACACGGTTAAACCTGCACGTCCATGTACGGTTAGCTAAACACGGTTAAACCTACACGTCCATGTACGGTTAGCTAAACACGGTTAAACCTACACGTCCATGTACGGTTAGCTAAACACGGTTAAACCTGCACGTCCATGTACGGTTAGCTAAACACGGTTAAACCTACACGTCCCTGCGCAGTGGATGACTCCTGAGCTACGTCTTCATGGCCCTCGATCACCAGCTGGTCGCTAATGAGCTCACAGCGAAGAGATTTAGACAAAATCCACACCTCAAACCAATGCTTCCTGGAGCCAAAAATAATAGCATTTTGAGAGACACAAGACTCTACCGAACGCATGAGTGTAGTTTTTATGTCTCTATGCATTTTAACATTTTAATATTTGAACGGTTTAAATAGCTGAAAGTGTGAAGGAGTTGAAAGGGGGCGCGGAAGAAATATAATAATAATAATAAGTTAAATAAAGATTCAAAGAACAATACTTGGAAAGCTTAATGCATTCCAACTAACAAATACTTCCATGATGCTGAACTAGAATATAGTTTTAATATGTATTATTTTGGTAGCTGGTATCAGACTAAATGCCTCTGTATGTGTGTTTGTGTTTATATACAGCCGCTCTTTCTCTGACACACACTCACACACACACAGAGTGAGAGCAGTAACTCTTGCCTTGTATTGCATCAGTTGGCAGTCAACACATTGAGTCAGCTAAACCCAAACTAATAACAGTTGTAATGAGTGTGTTGTAAACGAGGCACAAATACACAACAGCTTTTTTACAGGCAGCAAACGTTTTAAGGGAATTTATATCTATACTATTTATATCTATAAGTACATGTCATGTATCATGTATCATCGCTCTGCCAGCTTCGAGACACACTGGGACGTCCTTCTTCTGATGGTGCAAAAAGACGAGCTTGTCTGACACAGTAAATGTGAACAATGGTTGGGTTGATTTATATGGTTTTGTTCTCCCTCTGGTAAAAATGAGAATAGTAGTAAAAAGACAGTTTAAAGCTCATGTGTTCAAATGTAATCTTGGAAATGGGTTTTTCTAAGCTGCTCTTAGTATGAAATTAAAAGCACATGCCAAGATTATTTTAATGTAATCATAATCATCCTATTAAATGCAAGTAACTATAACAAATAATAATAAGCGGAACATTTATTTATTTATATGATGATATTTGGTATGGTCAGAATTATGCCATGTAACTGCCATACTAGAGTTCTTCCCCTATTTGTATTGATAATTAATTCCACAGTAAACAGTGGAGGTGACTGATCCACAAATGGTCCAATTCCAATGTCTGGTTGTCTCTTTCCGAATTGGTTGCATCCTGATCTTTAAATGAGACAAAAGACAGAATCAATAAGGGACATTTATAGTGTGGTTGTGGTGAGAAAAGTAAAGCACCTCTTTCAGATCTCTTTAGTGAATCCGTTTTGCAATCAAAATGACTTTATTAGGAAAGCTCAGGGTGCAAGGACACTACTTGCCTGCTTGTGTCCATCCTGTGTTTCAGTGGTTCGTTTTCAGGATGAATTGCACAGGCAGCCGATGCAGTGTGTTATTAATATTGAAAACTAGTTGATGAAGTAGTAGTGGAAATGTGCTTTATTATTCTGCCACTCTCTTCCCCTCACACACAGACAAACGCAATTGTAGGCATAGGGCCCATGTTGCTACCCAGAGATCCGGCAAATAACTCAACTCAGGGTCAATGTGTATGAGGGTGTGTTGCAGCATCTCAAATTCACTCAGCCGACCAAATAAAAAAAAAAGAATGGTGCGCTGGTGTTTTTTTCAGTAAAAACGCATAGCAAAGACAATGTGTTTATTGTAAACAAAATGTAAAAAAACTCTTGGAAGGGGAGGGGGGATGTTGCACAACCAAAGTATTGCTTAATAAAAATGAGAAAAAACTGATCTCTTTCCTGCGCGCGCGCGCACACACACACACACAACACACACATACACACACACACACGTTAGCCCTCACTGCTCCTTCTCCTAAGGATCGTTTGATGCCTCCCATTCTCTGGATCAATAGACTGACTATCTGCCCTGTTGGATTGTACATGGATTCGTTGTCGAAACACGGCCTGTGGCGAGTCTGTCGGGAACGCACACACATACGCACACACACACACACACACACAAACCAGATGCTGACTAGAGACTGCACTGGAAATTATTGACAAAATAGGATTTCTCTGAATGAACCCTGACCTCCTGAAAACCAATACGAGCGGCAGATTGACCGGAGGGAAAGGGATCCGATTGTCAGATTCAATTCAAATTTGGATTTATTGACATTCCCTCTGGCTGTTAAAGGTGTGGGTGCGTGTGTGTGTGTGTGTGTGTGTGTGTGTGTTTTCTCAAGGAAGATTCAGACAATCAGTTATTTACTTCTCTCAGATTGACATATTTGAATTGTTAGAATTACCAAAAGTTCAAAACGTATTTGTAGTTTTTCCCAAAATAGTTCAAACTTGATAACATCAATAATCAAAATGGGCCACTTTGTATTTCCTGTTGGACGGTCTGTTAATGCAGATGCTGACAGAACAAATGTTACCCTGGCAACAGAAAGGGCAATTAAGTTATATAGTACATTTCATCAGCTTCATAAACCTTAGGGCAAAACAAAAGGCAGGAATGAGACGTTAAGCTGACATTGATAATGCTCATATTAGAGCTGCAATTAACGATTATTTTAATAATCGATTCATCTGTTGATTATTTGTTCGATTAATCGATGAATCTGTAAAAAAAAAAAAATGTAAAAACATTTCCAACCCTTTATTGAAAAATAGAACTGACTGTGCACTTTCTAAATATGTTTTGTTTTAAACAGATTGCTCCTTGAACATCCCTAAGTAAGCAAATAAAATGGACTAACACAAAAAACATACACACATCGCATGATGTATACTTTACAGCCGCCAAATTAAATATATTAGGCACAAAATCATGAATCATTGCCGTGGTGCTCCCGTGCCAGGCCATGTCGCTTTTGCATATCTTACAATCAGACATGTCAACCCTCCCGAATTTCAAAGCCCCTCCCGAAAATATCCCGGACCGACCTTTCTCCTGATTTCCACCCGGACATCAATATTGCTGCACCACCCGTCACTGGGCGTGCTGTTTCAGACCGAACAATAATAAAGGTTACACCTTGAAGTCGAGCGCGGCGATTAGAACGTAAAACTACTGGCGCTGCAAAGAAAACCGCAGCACCCCCCCCCCCCCCCCCCCGTTGCCCGCTAGGACCCGCACCCCCCATTTCAGTGTGAAATACCTGGGAGGATTTAGGTCGCATTGGTTTCTCTGCCTCCGCATGTTTCAGAACAGTATTAAGGGTCTCTCCGATGGTCTTTCCTTTACCTCAGCTCTGCTCTTTTTTATTTATTTTTCTTAGCAACGCTCTGCTGGCCGGAGCTTTTTTTCTTCTGTTCTGCTGCACGAGCGCTCAACTTTTTTTTTCTCAGCTCTGCGCGGAGCGCGCAACTTTCTTTTAATACTCAAACATAATAGTCGCGCGACACAACGAATCGATAATGAAATTCGTTGCCAACGCTTTTAATAATCGATTTTAATCGATTTCATCGATTCGTTGTTGCAGCCCTAGCTCATATTAAATATTTCTTCTTCACGTTAAATGTCAACTGTTAACATTTGTTTATGTGTATTATTTCCCCCTCTGATAATGAAGTGAGCACAAATTAAGAAGAAAATATAACGTTCAAGCACAAAACTTGCAATAGCAAACGGTACATTATCCATATGGAAAGCCACATGATGCAAGAACCAATTCAAACAGTTATTGATACCTATGACACTTATATACACCTGTTCATACATTATGAACTAATGCACCCTTCAAGCAACATTCACACATCCGGGGTGTCTTGCCCGAGCGTATATACACATGCACTAGAAGATCCAGCGGATCAAACTGCTGGTCTTGGTGTGATCCCGTCTGGTTCTGCGGATTTTATGTTCAGGAGATAGTATGAAGAGTATTGGTCCTTAAAATCTGCATCCAGAACCACACTGGTGAGACAAGTACAAGTACGCCTCTCCAGATATGAAGATCTACTTTGACATCTCCTGCATGGTAGATTGCACATTACACCAAGTTTATGCAACCGACTACCAATTGGCAACAACATGTCACAAATATTTTAAAGCAGGAGTGATGAATCGACTTCGAGTCCACTTACTTATGCTGTTTATATGCTAAATAGTGTATGAATTAAACAATCTTTATCATCTATAATTGACTCTTCTTCTCCTCGTCTTCATTGTGCTTTAGGTTCCCCTTGATGTAAAGATCTGTCTGTTCCCTCCTGAGTTCAAAGATTCTTATCATGTTGACATATTTTAATACATGGCATATACTATTTGTAAGGGGCCTCAAATATGGCACCTTCACATTCTGTCGATATATCTTTATGTGATCTCAAATGCCAGGAGTTGACATTATTTATCTGCAAGCAATCAATAGGTTATGTTGAAAGGAATATCTTTGAATTGCAAGAGCAAGTGCACTCTGAGCAGAGACTAGCCCCCAGTATGAAGTCCCCATGGTGGACCTGAGCAGATCCTATACGTAAAACAACTCATATCTTTTACAACTCAATTTCTTCAATTTGTCTCCACATATTGCTTTAAAACATGTTTCATTCGAAATAACCAGCTTAAGTCAAGATTTAAATGGGAAGTGGACACAACTCATTCATCTTGATGGGACACATCTATTTCCGTGTTGTATTTGCCAATATCCATGATGTGATTTAACCTTTTCTAATTGCCTTGCTTGTCGGATTCAGCAGTTGTTTCCTCCACGAGAGAATGAAACGTTCTCCAAATGAAACTGGTAATAATTCCTACAAACACTGTAAACTTCAGTACCTCTTTTTTAGTGGATAATCAGGACTATTATAGAGTTGCGCTTCATCCGAGCAATAATAACCCGAGAGACAGGCCAGAGCAATTAGAAAGGAAGGCCTGGGGAACCGAGCTCCATTTTACCAGGAAGATACAAACATGAGGATTTTGGGAGCTACCATCTCGATTAGTTGCAGAACTAATCTGTGCTCTCTGACCCCAGCAGTGACTGTCAAAACCTCAAAAGGCATTTCACTTGATTAAAGCAAAAGAAAAACACTTCAAAGTGTTTGGGGTGTCGGATTTATTGAAGACTTGAAAGCCCTGCATATTAAATATATTGTGTCCTGCTAATGCCAAGAACACTCTTACATTTACATAGGAGTAGGTGATCCGATTTGATCTCCTGCTTGAAAAACCTCAAAGCAGTTGTTTTAGAAAATAATATTCATGAAAATCAGTGAAAAACAGAGTTGCACTTGATCAGAGTAATGACGACCCTGCAGGCAGAGCACAGCAATTAAAGGAGAGTCCAGGGGAGAGATGAGAACTATTAAAAGCCACAGAGGACCCCCCCCCCCCCCCCGCCCCCCGCCCTCAGCCGGGGCTGGCTAAGCTATACACTGATGAAAACATTGCTGGAAATACTGAAAAAGCCCTAATTACAGAGAGAGGGGGGGGGGGGGGGGGGGGTAGAAATGAATATCCCCAGTGCTCAAGAGACGTTTCCTGTCCAAGTTAATATGTTGCATCAGTTATTTTTGAGAAAAAAGTTGTACATTTTTATATAATGTGGGACAAACCGTCTCACTGTTCTGGACCCTAAACCTAACAAAGCCTCTGTTGTCACTGAGATAATAACCATGTCTTCTGTAATCTATTGTGTAATTATTATTAATAACATCATTTATGGTGACTAATAAGATATGAATTGATTACTTTAAGGCATTAACAATAACAATAATGGAAAGGGGGACTGAGACAACAATAAGATAACACAAGCATCATTGGATGATCGGGAATCTTTGCAGTTAAAATAAACTCTGGTGTGGGATTTGCTTGGGTTGTGATGAGAGAAAAATATATATATATATATATATATATAAAATGAAGTCGTATTAAATGCTGCCTATTATTCATGATTTTTAACTTACATTTTAGACCAGTTTTAGAATGTGTTACAGTACATATAGCAAACTTATGTCAAAGCAGATGAGTAGAATATTCAGCTCACACATGTAACAAAGTGCTGCTGGGATGATGTATTTTTGAAGATGTAAAAAGCTGCTTTTTAAAAGACATCTGAAAGAATTAAAATGAACGGCTATCTACGGATTAATGATTATTTCCCTCAGAACTAGTCTTCTCCAGACTCACTTTCTGTGCCACTGGGCAAGACCTTAACCTCCTTGTACCCCCCTGTTGTTGTTTTGACAACACAAACAGTACACTACACTGTGTTTGCAGAAGAATGGTTATTTTGTGGTTTCAATAGTGCGTGTAAGTCTACAGTTATTGCAGATTCTGACTCCACACACAAAATGTGAGAGGGTTTATTTGTCATGGAAGCCCCTCTGCAAACTTACTCCCACAATAGTTTCAGTTGTGGAAGATAGGAATAGCCATTCCTTGCTGTTCCCGCTGACATGGCAGTGGAACGTCCCGGGACGGCTTACAGGTGAAGAATGAGTATTCCCTCGAAGAAAAACTAAAGTCCAACCCTGGTTCCACAGGTCAGTTCAGTTAGTTCAGAAAGCTACAGAGAATAATTCTAAATTGCCTGTGTGAGAAAGGTTAACTCAACAAGGTCGAGAATCAGCAATATTTAAAATGTCACTTATATGATGAGGGGTCATTCCTATAATGTGTGTGTGTGTGTCTTTGCTAGTGTGTGTGGGCTCAGGAGCACGGCAGTGGTGGAGAAGACTATCATGGCCCGGCCTTAAAGTCACGTTTAATTGCTGCATTCCCTCAAGTAAATAAAAAAGGTGACATTTCTCTTCGTGCCTTGACTGGAATGTTAAAAAGGTGTGCCGAGGTCTCTGAAATGTCAAAGAGGAATAATTTCCACCACATACTCTTCCAGCTTTTGTACCTGGCCCCTGCGCCGCTCTGGGAGACTCAGAAAGGTCATCTACACATTTGACTCATTTCATGTCAACATTTGGCTGAGAATCAATGGCCGCTTTTCGTGATCAAAGATAAGTTGGCCACTGCTAAATGTGTCCTGTGTTTGGCACAGAGCATTTCTGTACTTGATACAGCTCAGATGTCAGATTTCCTCCTTCTTGCATCATCCATAGTGAGGTGTTTCTATCACAAACACACACACACACAGACTGAAAGCGCCCCTGGCACTGTAAACAACTTTAAGCACCATGGAAAGCAAACAGATAAAAGCACGCCTTTGACATGAAAACATGACAATTTTCCACTAAGAGCCTCTTAGAAAAACAAAATCCTGAGAGAGAGAAAAGGGCTTTGCTGACAAGAACAGACATCATTGACTAAATCCATGTTATTTATCATCTGGCATTGCTCTGCGGCCGGCTTTAGGCCAATGCGCCATGAATTACCTGCTGCAACATTAAAACGCTCTGGTGTAACCATTCAGCCAGTGAAGGCCTCAAAGCATCTTAACGGAGGCGGCATACTTGCCCATTGGCTCCTAGTGAAATGATTGCAAAAACCAAGACATTTCTTTTGCTTTCCTGCTCCCTCTTGGACTCAGTTTCTGTGTTCATTGAATGGCATATTAGATAATACTGATACAATCCGGACTGATCATGTTTGATGCATTCATTGACATGGATTTTTCAACACTGTTTTCTCTATGAAGGGGACTTAGCAATCCCCCTAAACCCTCCCTTGTTTTAGGATTGAGGACTTAAGGTTACGTAGGCTGACGCGTAACGTGGAGGCTTTCTCCACCTTTGATGTCGGTGTTGAGGAGATTGATAATCTGGGTGGATTGCGTTTTGTACAACGTGCGTACTCCTTCACCTTCCCGAACACAAGAGGCAAAACGGAAAAACTGAATAGCAAGTGTGCCACATCATGTGAGTTCATGGTTAAAGCCAGTGCACAATGAAATGCAGCCTGTTAGATTAAAATGGAATTGTAGATGCAAACCAGAGGAAAACAAGAGATTTAAAAAAGAAAAGAGAATGACCATAAAATTCAACAGTGGGATTGTCTCACTGTAAGCACCTTGTTTTTATTCTTTGGCAGAGCAAAGCACTGATTCTGTAAACCGAACCCAGAAAACGTATAAAGTATTTTAGGAGACGGACAAATCGAAAAACAAAAATATAAATAACTGATTGGAAAACACATCCAACTCCTGACTGAGTCAAACTTCAGGGATGTTGCTAGGCAATGCAAACAAACCAATTAGAGAAGCCGCTGCAGCAGCGACTGAAATTTAAAAGCAATAAACAATCAGGCAGATAGACAGCCCCCAAAATTATACACACACACTGGAGGTCTATTATCTCATCTCTGAGTTAACAAGCAAGTGCTTGATTAACAAACAAGAGGCCTAACAAGCTGTGATTGTTTAACGATGGGTTACATTAGGGGAAGAGTTTTAGACTGATGAATTATTCCAAACTGAAGGAGACAATCTGGATGCTTTCAACGGATCACCTTTCAATTGACACTCGTCAACTTTTCATGATACAACCAAACGTGACCTTAATGTCACCGTGTGGGATCCAGATGGGAACAAACACGAGCCACAAAACAAAGATGGCTGCCATCAAGAAGCTTCTGACTCCTCCCTGCTCCTCTGTGCACTCCTCTCTGCTCCTCTGTGCACTCCTCCTGCTCCTCCATACACTCCTCTCTGCTCCTCTGTGCACTCCTCCTGCTCCTCCATACACTCCTCCCTGCTCCTCCATACACTCCTCTCTGCTCCTCCGTGCACTCCTCCTGCTCCTCCATACACTCCTCTCTGCTCCTCCATACACTCCTCTCTGCTCCTCCATACACTCCTCTCTGCTACTCCATACACTCCTCCTGCTCCTCCGTGCACTCCTCCTGCTCCTCCATACACTCCTCTCTGCTCCTCCATACACTCCTCTCTGCTCCTCCGTGCACTCCTCCTGCTCCTCCATACACTCCTCCCTGCTCCTCCATACACTCCTCTCTGCTCCTCCATACACTCCTCTCTGCTCCTCCGTGCACTCCTCCTGCTCCTCCGTGCACTCCTCTCTGCTCCTCCATACACTCCTCCCTACTCCTCCATACACTCCTCTCTGCTCCTCCGTGCACTCCTCCTGCTCCTCCATACACTCCTCCCTGCTCCTCCATACACTCCTCTCTGCTCCTCCATACACTCCTCTCTGCTCCTCCGTGCACTCCTCCTGCTCCTCCATACACTCCTCTCTGCTCCTCCATACACTCCTCTCTGCTACTCCATACACTCCTCCTGCTCCTCCATACACTCCTCTCTGCTCCTCCATACACTCCTCTCTGCTCCTCCGTGCACTCCTCCTGCTCCTCCATACACTCCTCCTGCTCCTCCATACACTCCTCTCTGCTCCTCCATACACTCCTCTCTGCTCCTCCGTGCACTCCTCCTGCTCCTCCGTGCACTCCTCCTGCTCCTCCGTGCACTCCTCTCTGCTCCTCCATACACTCCTCCCTGCTCCTCCATACACTCCTCTCTGCTCCTCCGTGCACTCCTCCTGCTCCTCCATACACTCCTCCCTGCTCCTCCATACACTCCTCTCTGCTCCTCCATACACTCCTCTCTGCTCCTCCATACACTCCTCTCTGCTCCTCCATACACTCCTCTCTGCTCCTCCATACACTCCTCTCTGCTACTCCGTGCACTCCTCCTGCTCCTCCGTGCACTCCTCTGCTCCTCCATACACTCCTCCCTGCTCCTCCATACACTCCTCCTGCTCCTCTGTGCACTCCTCCTGCTCCTCCATACACTCCTCTCTGCTCCTCTGTACACTCCTCTCTGCTCCTCCATACACTCCTCCCTGCTCCTCCGTGCACTCCTCCCTGCTCCTCCGTGCACTCCTCCCTGCTCCTCTGTACTCCCCGCTTCTCCATACACTCCTCCCTGCTCCTCCGTGCACTCCTCCCTGCTCCTCTGTACTCCCTGCTTCTCCATACACTCCTCTCTGCTCCTCTGTACTCCCTGCTTCTCCATACACTCCTCCCTGCTCCTCCGTGCACTCCTCCCTGCTCCTCTGTGCACTCCTCTCTGCTCCTCTGTGCACTCCTCCCTGCTCCTCTGTGCACTCCTCCCTGCTCCTCTGTGCACTCCTCCCTGCTCCTCTGTGCACTCCTCTCTGCTCCTCTGTACACTCCTCCCTGCTCCTCTGTACTCCCTGCTTCTCCATACACTCCTCCCTGCTCCTCTGTACTCCCTGCTTCTCCATACACTCCTCCCTGCTCCTCCGTGCACTCCTCCTCTATGCACTCCTCCCTGCTCCTCTGTACTCCCTGCTTCTCCATACACTCCTCCCTGCTCCTCTGTACAGAGCGGAGCTCCTTAAGTGTCCATAAGCACCCCCCTGTGCAGATTCTCTGGACATATTTTCTTACTTGTTGAAGTTGTGTTTAGAGCATTTTCAAACTGGTAAGTGGAGATTGTAGCCAAGACCATCGCTGAATGAGTGTGAAGCGTTCATGTTTGTGATGAGTACAGGATATTCCTGTTGAAAGTTGGTTCTGGCTCGGTTTTGGCCCAAATTTCGTGATGCTCGAGTTGAACCGTATTATCACAACTTCATGTTTTTTGTTTTCTGTCTGTCATCATGAAAGTAAAAAAAAATCTTGGCAAGATAAAAATAAGTCAGTTTTGTCATTTCTGTCAAGATATCATATCACAGCAAAGCATTAGGTGGGAGAGAAAAGAAAGTGACACATTTTGGGTTGTAGGAGTTATGCCTTACTGCTCTGGTAGTACAAATCCATCATGTTCGTCACAACTAGAAGATGAGTTTTTTTAATTACTACAACCTTTAGTGGCACCGAAGCCCGGCCTTTTGGGACCAGGCAGAGAACGACTGTATCTGTGTGTGTGTGAACACACTAGGGCTCTACTACAATGAGGATAATGGTGTCCTAGTATCCAGCTTCTTAGTGAAGCCGGGCAAAGGGATATTAAGATGTTTAATTAATAGAGACATATAGGTCTCATCTCATTACATAAGCCTGCCACAGAAACTGCAGAAACCTTCTGCAATGTAACAGATATTTAAGTTGAAGTTTTGTCGTGTAGGAATTTGTGCGTCCGTTGTGCACTTTTGACTTAAAGAAGGGTTTAAATGTTTTTTGTCTCCCTCAAATCTACTGTTGTCAACGTAGAACGGCGTTTGGCACAATAAAAAGGGAGGAAGCAACATCGGCTGCACAAGATTTCAACATCAGTTCCCAAGCACATCTTTTTACGGGTGTAGCGGATGTGCACATGAAGTTAAGTAAATAGTTTCAGAAGGTTGCAGCATGCACCACATGTCACATTACGAGGAAACGCTGATCACAGTCCGGAGATGTATATTTTCTTTCTTATATAAAAAAACAATAAAGTAAATATATGGAGAGTTTAATCATTTTATTGCATCTAAAATTATGAATGATTAACAGCTTCCCCCAGCTTTACGATGACTTTGTAAAGTTTTACCTGCTTCACCTTTTTCCGTTGAAGCACGTTACAGCACGCTGTTAAGAAGTCACGCATATCAAGTAGTAAATATACTGAGAGGGATTTATGCTGCTCGAAATCCATTTGCCTTTATTTTGCCTTTTTGTTTGTTTACTTTAGTCAGTGCGGCTTTCTGCTAAGTTACCATAACTTCCTCATCGTTGTCATCGCAGCGCACCTTTTTTGGTTGCTTAGTAACAGCAAGCGTGACAGGAGCGCAAACTCCCCGAGCACTTTGGGTAAGAGGATAGAAGAGGCACGGCCGGTGTCTTCCATGCAGTTTTAGGCACATATTCTGCTCTCCATTACAGCACAATGGAACCCACCTCTCTCTCTCTCTCTCTCTCTCTCTCTCTCTCTCTCTCTTCCCCCCACACACACACACACACACACACACACACACACACACACACACACACACACACATTCATTTTCCCCCTTTACTAATGAACCCAACCTCAAACACATTTGCATCTTTCTAAATTAGCTTGATTATTTCAGGGTAATTAGCATAAGCATATGGAAATGAAATTGGCTATAGTGGCGTGGTGGCTTCAAGGTGTTTTTCCATGTGATATGGGGGTAATGGGCTGCATTTGACGATTTCTTACAAGATGTGTGTTTATCTTGTGAAGGGTAAGGCTGAGGTGTTTTTAGATCCGGAAAGGTGTTTGTGAAAAAGGGATCGCAAATCGGATAGAAACTTTACCGAATGACATCGCATATTGACTAAAAAAGAAGATTGTCATAGCATATTGATGGATTTGATAGTAAATTCAGGACTGAACGGTTATCTAAGAGCGTCATCTTCGAACAGACATTAAAGACAATCTTCATAAAGTAGAATAAAAACATTTGAACCACCAGTAAACTCTGGAAATAGTTTTAGCATTAAGTCCATGAGCTATCATAAGAAAGTTTGACGATAGATTTGAATGAAAAAAATGGAGTCATTTCATTTTAATGTGTTTATAGTTAAGAAGAAGTGTGTCATCTTCCTTCATCCTTTCCCATGATGCCCTCTGGTTCGACTCATCTACAGTAATAGGGGCCAGAAATCCCGCATACAGTAATAACCCAGCCATGGATTATTAATTAATATGTTCAAAGTACTCGCTCTGATTCTAACCCCTCGACCACCAATGCGTCTAATGTGAAGCCGGAGAACTTCTATTCACTAATGTTCGCAAAAGGCAGTTGTTTATGAAAGAGAAAGTCTCTTTTTTCTATGTTTTGTTATTTTCTAAAAAATGTAAAGTGCTCACTGGTTATATTAAGTGGCCATATAATTAAAGATGTGTTTTGAGATGTGCATACATGTGCATGTTTTAACAGGACGATGAACATCTAATCAAGTTAATTGTACCATCCCAGAAGGCATGGCGTCCGGTTTCTTGCTCAAGGACACATCAACAGGAATCAGCGTTTAGCATTTGCTTCCCCAGTTAGTGAGATGACAGTGATCTGAAATGCACAACCATTAGGAGTGATTGAATGAAGGGGGCCATTCATTCAAATGGTTCAGCATCTTACGTTAATGTCACTATCTTGTGAAATCATTTACTGTGAGTCAAGCTTTTGCAAAACTTTTGTCAAAATTGGTAAGTTTTCAGGATTTTCAAAACACATAAAAAAGCAACCAACACAAGCATTTTCTGGGGATTGCAAATATTTACGGCCTGATGGAGAACCACCTGCATTTGGACCAGGAAAGATTGCCTTATTATTATAATAATAGATATGCCAGCATCTTCTTATCTCCCTGTGTCCTGTTCTCTTAGCTAAGCGGTAATTTGTCAGCGCTCTGATTATTGTCTTATTGAGTTAAAGCGTAAAAGGTACGTGGTAAAGTAACGTAGGGAGATGTGGTCCAAAGGAAAAAAGGTTGATTATTGGTCGTAAACAAGAATGTCCAAGTACTTTGTAGAGCTTTCCATCCAGACCAAGACCCCCTTATTTGGTACTTATTTGATCCTGTGAATCAAACAATGCTTGGGAACAAACACGGTTATCACATGGACACGATGTCGTAGTAAATATCTGCTCCAGAGGGTGAGAAAGCTCCGAGCCTCAATGAGTCATGATCCGCTGATGTTAACAAAGAAATCTTCACATTCACCATGTTTACCCATGTGTGTTCATTTACAATAAAATATGAATGAGGAGAACTTCAATCCTGGGTCATTGGCTCTCTTCCTCTGGCTCTCCTTCACACACCACAAACATGCTAGCCTGCACACAGATATCACAGATATATGATGGCGTGCAGTGATACATATTGGGGGTAATGACAACATGAGCATGATCTTTTTCCACAGAGTAGTGCTTTAGGTTATTGATGAGTCTCACTGTGTACCATTACTTATGAATGAAAAGAACGGGAAGAGAGATGGAAATGAGAGGAAGGTGTGATGTTACAGCCCCATCACTTATTATTTACTACACATATATATTCACTACATTTCATCAAAGCCCACAGCTGGAGACTCTGGTTGTCATGGACAGGACTCACAATGCTTCCTCAACTCAAGGTATCTACTTTTGCTCAACTCTGGGGCTACTTTCAGGAGTGTTCTGATTGATTTGATGGTCTACAGTAGAGGAGAACCAGCATGTAACACAACCTTTGACCCGGGTCGACACTTGCTTAGAAATATACATGCTTTTCATTCCCATCAATGATTTAAAATCTGACCGGAAGCCCTGTATTAGCAGAAAAGGAGTTCTGCTGTTTCATCTTGAGGCTTCATAAATAACAGTTAGACAGATAAGTGGAATATATATCTAGACTTAGAAGTCTAAGAACTATCTGGCTTTTGAACCGAGAGGAATGTAATTAACCACAGCAAAGTCATAGCTAATTGGAAAAAAAGTAGGAATTATTTCCATGTCTTCCATATCAGTGGGACTGCATATTACATGTAAAGTTAATCAGAACGTCTACTTGTTCATTCACTTTGATGAAAGGGGGAAGGGGGAAGACAAGGAGAGACAGTACAGTATGTGGACCCAAAGATAACCCAAAGCAATATTAAAAAAGAAGCAAAAGTAGAAAGAAAATAAAAAAAATCATCTTAGTTGATCATTAAATTGTGACCTCAAAAGTCTAAATACAAATTGAATTGTGGTTTAAGACATAACTTTTTTAACTGGTTTAACCATATTGTTATTGTTTTTTAGCTAGTTTTTATGTTCCCATACAAAATGTTTTGTTTATGCAAGAAGTAGTTTACTGTCACGGTCAGCTGAGCTTTGAGGAATAGAAAGTGTAAATGTTAAAAGAAATGTTCTAGGAAAGGCAAATGAGCGGTTCATTATGCACCAGCATTCCTCTATCAAGGCCAAACCAAAAGTAGATTTACATGGCATATTGTTAAAAACTGATCCCTTGTTAGATTTTTGTGTTACTGTATTGTGTTTTTAAGTGCTAACCATTTCAGATTACAATAGCAACAATAACGATAGCAGTGATCATGGCTACATATTAAACATAAACTAATTAGAAAAATACAGAAAGAAGCAACATTTAAGTACAGACTTGTTCAAACTGTCAGCCTTATGTTTGTAATAGGAATAATGCAGCTGTGATGAACTAGCATGGCACTGTATATTTTTAGGATTTTCTTTTTTGCAGATGAACACATTAGGCACAAAGACTGGTTCTCTAAAGAAAACACAGTTATTAAAGCTTGTGTATTACCTTAGTAACTGTGCTTCTTTTAATCAAATACACCACATGCAATAATATAGTAATTAAAAACAAACTTAGTTTGACTAAGTTATCTGCGTCTGCTTGCAGGGGCTCAACGCCTTTATTAGACAGAGGTGGTATGTTTGAATAGCAGTAAGGAGAGAACTTAGCGGGGCTTCCTTTCATTACATTTTCATCAAACACATTATTCATATTCCTTTTGAGACTGAAGCAATGTCGATACCATCTGAGAGTAATCCTCACTTTTTTTACAATTATACAAACTCATTGATTGCGATGGAACGGCCTTGCCTGTAAAATCCAAGCTACTAAATCTAATGAAGAACCTCAATAAATGCATTCAGCTTTGTTGTCTTCACACCCCTCATACTATTACCAAACACCTTTGAATTCCCAAAATACAATTCATTAAGTCAAATTCTAAATATTCCAAAGCTCTTTTCCTCGTCCCTTATGACTGAATCGTTTGTTTCCATGAGATCCACACTACCGACTATCTGCAGTAGTCAAGGACTTAAAACTATGCCTGGTTTCAAAAGTTTTACAATTTGAAAAAAAGAAGAAAATAAGCCCTCTCTCAGTGGGAAGTCAATAGTTATTAACGTATTTCAAAAAGCGAGCAGGGATTTTAAACTGGGAGGGAGGTGGGAGGAGAACGTTGAAGAAAGAGGGAGGAACACGTCAGGAGAGAAGGAGACGGGTGAGAGGACGGAGAAATGGGAAAGGGTGAAAAAAGAAAGCGGCATCACTCCTGAATGACAAAGCCGCTTGCATTCTGCTCGGCTCTAAAACAATTCTTTCATGTTCTCCTTCTTTCCCCTTGTATTCCTATTTATTCGCCTCTCCAATCACCCCCCCCCCCCCCCCCCCCCCTCTCCCCCCTCACCCCCCTGGAGCAGTCACTGGTGTTTCCCCCCACATCTCAGTGTCTCTTTTTTTCTTCTTTGAATAATTTACTGCAGCAGGGGAGAGTGGAAGTGCGTTTATTTTGTGTGTGTTTGCGCTTTAAACAGAATGCTTAATGATTGCCGATGGGAGAGAGACTGCATTAATCCCATTTATGTGGAGACCTTTTAGATGTACTGACACCCGTGGCAGACAGCGCAGGGCTGGCAGTGGGATTGTGCGTGTGTGTGTGTGTGGCAAGAGGACTCGTTTACCACATGCACACAAATGATCCCCCATCACATCTGTGGGAAGAACCCCCCCATATCATTCTGACTGCGTGAGTGTTTGCATATGTGTGAGAGAGAGAGAGAGAGAGAGAGAGAGAGAGAGAGAGAGAGAGAGAGAGAGAGAGAGAGAGAGAGAGAGAGAGAGAGAGAGAGAGAGAGAGAGAGAGAGAGAGAGAGAGAGAGAGAGAGAGAGAGAGAGAGAACCAAAATATCAGCTCAGTGCATAAACCTCCACCCTCGATCAAGGCGAGGCCTTTGGGGCAACCCCACCCCCTCACCACAGTTGATTTGAAAAACCTCCTTTTGAAATTCTCATTTTCAAGTATATGTACTTCATACTATTTCTGCATTTCAACTTGCATCCAAAGGTCGCACAATCATTGAATAAAACAGCATACAGCTTTTTGATTCACCATTGGGCCAAAGACAGAAGTCAAAGATGGTTCATTAAGCAAAATTGAAGGAAAAAATATTCAAAACCATTTGATTTACTGCATTTCTATGATTTATAATTTCTTTAAAGGAATAATAAAACTGCACTAGAAAAATCTTTAGGGCTTTCAGTGCAGAGATTATCTTAATTACAGATTGGAAAAGTGTATATGGACAGCTGTGACATGAAAGCAGTGACATCATCACGGATAGAAATGGAAACAAATTATGATCTATTAATAAAACTGCAAAACGATGTATCATAACACCCACACGTGGTTAAGCAACGTTTGAAATTCTAAGATGATTATAAACAAAATGTCTTTTGAGAATGTAGGTATGAAATATTTGCCGTTCCAACATCGTCGCCAGTTAAAAGCATCACTTACTTACTGTTCAACTGGTTTATTTGCACATCTGAAGGCCTTGCTCTTTCTAACACTTCCTCTATTCCCCTCGACAGCACAAGGCCACATTCACAATGGAATCTCACCCATCAAACTATTTCACAGCTCTGCTCACCAGAGCCACAGCACCAAGGTTTCTGGCCGTTCTCTTTGAATTTACTTCATATTTAGTCCCATTCGTGTGTTTGGGATGAGTTCCTGAGCATGTGGCACATTCCTCTGCAGATCAGCACACTGCGGCACAAGATTTACATTCAACACACCTTTGAATTCAACATTTAAGAAAGAAAGAAGAGAACAAAGATAACGTTGTTGATTCTCTTCCTGGGGTAGGTTTCTACGACCCTCCCTCCTGCTCCTCCTCTCCTCTCCTCCTCTTCCTCCTCCTCCTCTTCTTCCTCCCCTCCTGCTCCTCCTCTCCTCCTCTTCCTCCCCTGCTCCTCCTCTCCTCTTCCTCTCCTCCTCCCCTCCTCTCCTCCTCCCCTCCTCCCCTCCTCCCCTCTGCTCCTCCCCTCCTCCTCTCCTCTGCTCCTCCCCTCCTCCTCTCCTCCTCCTCTCCTCCTCTCCTCTCCTCCCCTCCCCTCCTCCCCTCCCCTCCTCTCCTCTGCTCCTCCCCTCCTCCTCCTCTCCTCCTCTCCTCCTCTCCTCCTCTCCTCCCCTCCTCTCCTCCTGCCCTCCTCCCCTCCTGTCCATCTGTCGTTTCCCATAGATGCTGGGAAAGTGAAAACAGGGAGAGAAATAAAAAGGTGAAACATCTGATGGTGTGCTGGGTCTGTGTGGCTCACGTAGTGTTCGCAGGTATGTGTGTATGTGGGAAAACAGCTGTGAAGAGACAGAATGTCAGTCTTCTCCCTCATTTGCTCTTTGACCCTGTCTTAGTTAGAAGTAGGCCTCTGCCTGCTGCTCGAGTCTCATTCAAACCGCCAGAGGTCCAGGATCTGGGAGACTGACACACACACACAAGCACTCCCACACACACCTTTTCTCGACCATAAGACATACGGTTGAGAAAAGGGCCTCGGCTTGTGACTTGAAACAAACTCTCAGCCTTCACTTTGTCTCTTTTATCCTCTGTGGTTTTGCACTTTTTCATTTTTCAGAAAAGAGACACAATATGAGACGTCGGATAGATGGAATGATGATTTTTTTGTTTCTGTTTGTCCCATTCCCTCTTGCTTATTTGTTTATAACATTGAGCCTGACTCCCAGCAGGGCACTAGAGGCGGGCAGAGCGGAAACACACGCACGCACACACACCCACACCCACACACACACATACACACACACCTCCTAGCTGCTGCTGGCACCAAGCCATCCTGTCTGGGCCTGTCTATGTGAGGGGGGGCTGCTGTCTGCCCTCATCAGTGCCAACATGTCGCCTATATGTACGGGTCTCCAGGGGAACCTGTGTATGTGTATGTGTGTGTACACTCAGCCCTTTACCGAGACCCATTGACCATATGGGGACAACAAACAAAATTACAATGTTGACCCAAATTCTGTTTTGATATGCATATCCATATAAATATATAAGCCTGGAAACATTTATACATGAAAAGTAGATGCAAATCTGCGTGGAGACAAATATTACACATTTGCTGGCGTGTTGTGCCTCAAACATGTTGATAAACTCGCAGTATGAACTGTGCATTCAAAGAAACCTCATTTGAACTGCTTTCAAAGCTCTGCAAATGCCCCTTTGTTGATGCTTAGAAAGAAACAGCGATAAAGTCAATATCACCATAATACGCCTAAAAGCACATAATGTGTGAAGTCATTTTGAACGGAGAAGTTTCAAAAAGATTGCAATATTTTCCTGTTAATAACCAAGAGGTGATGCGTAGTTCATGAATACACTACACAGGCACCTTCAGTTGTTTTTTTAAAGCTGAGAAGTACTTTCACTAGGTTTTCGGAATAACTCTTTTAGTTTCGGAGGAATGTAAAGTAGCGGTGGGAGACTTATACAACATTCTTTGCTGTGTCATAATAGGTATTTACAAAATCTAAAGCATAAACATCTTTTAGAACTAAAAGCAGTGGCCTTAAACTGGCCATGTTGAGCTTTTTTTGAGATCTAGTTTAGCTCCTATTGGAAATAGCTTTGCATTACATATCCAGTTAAGATTACAAAAAAGAGATCCGGTTAGATAAAAGAAAAGCAAAGGTTGAGTCACAATTCCAGCTGCGTAAATGTGATCTACAAATAACAGAAAATCTCTTGGCTGGATCTAAGCTCAGCTTGTAGGGATGCATGTTTCTGTCCTCAGTACAGCAGTGGCACATGTCTCATCAGTGCTCTGTCAGTTTCTCATAGCATTTTGTACATGAAGCTTATCTACAGTCCAAAGGCATTCGGTAAGGACAACGTTGCAATTAAGTGAGCTTGCTAACTACCGCGTATTGTCAGTTCCACTCAGAGTCTCAATAGTCACATTAAGGTCGATCTCCTATTTGTTTTTCAAGTCTGTTTCTCCAAACCGACGAGAATCTGGGATTAATGAAAACCTAAATGTCTTCCTTTTTTTTCAAGCCACAAGCTGTCTAACTCCATAGCCCTGTGATGGCAATTGCCCTTCTCCCATATCATGACTGGCATTTGCACATTACACTGACACATTGGTCCTTGCTGGCATTTGTCAATGAGGCAGAAGGGCAGTGTCATACACCCGCATGCACCACAGCAGACACGGTTTGCAAGCTCATACACACAGGTTCCTAACACAAGGGGAAGCTGCAGCACACAACGATACCAATATTTGGCCTATGTCATTTCCATGCCTGTGTGTGTGTGTGTGTGTGTGAGCATGAGAGGCAGGGCCTTCTAGTCCCTGAGGCAGAGATGCTGGGAAGTGTCAGTGAGCGTGCTCAGTAGGGTCCCCTGAACTACAGAACACTGATCTTTATGTCAGCTCAGAGAAATGGAATCACCCTTTTCTCTGTCAGCCATTATGTGTGTGTGTGTGTGTGTGTGTGTGTGTGTGTGTGTGTGTGTGTGTGTGTGTAGGGGACTAGAGGACTTGTCCTTGCTTTGAACTCTGTCACTTTGTTATAAGTCACTGCTTTATGGTGTGTGCATTCTCTTTCTATTTGAGCCCTTGCCATCTCTGCTTCTCACAGCAGTTTACCCTTTATCCATATCTGTCTCTTATTTCCTTACTGAACTGTCTCCCATCTCTATTAATAAATTCCAGGGTTCTCCCTATGCTCAAGGACCTCGATAATACAATACACCAAAAGCCACACTTGATATTGTATAATTAGAGCAGGTGTTCATTCAGACATACACCTCTCATTTAAGGTCTACACATGTTGTCTGGTTACAACTCGCTGGTCTAACCAATGTCATCTTACCTGGTATCAAAACACGTGGGAAGGGTCCAAACTTTGCAGAACCATCCACTCTGCGTGCATCAGTCCCTTGTGTTCCCGACTCTGGGTAGGCTCCAGGCAAATGTACTTCCTTTGTAGCTGTCAGTCGATTTACTGTAACATAAAAATAATGTGGAATCATGTGCATCAATATTTTTTATTAAAAACAAAACACAAAATAAGAAATGACTTTCACGCACAAATATATCCATCCATCCATTCGATATACTTCCTCAGCACATAATGGGACTGTTTTCCTCGCTACAGCCCATTACCCTTTGGGCATTTAGAGGGAACTATTTAGTTCACCTCTGGTGAATTCAGCGACAGTTCTTTCATTATTCAGAAGAGCCTGGTCTCATCTCACTGTGGCGTGAACTTTGACTCCATCGAGATGACCTTAAACCCACCAACTCCTGCATTTCAACTGATGTAGAGACGTCAATATTCAGCCTTCGTTAAGACGGTCCATAATTAATGTTCAGACACTTCAAAGGACTGAAAACAGAGTGCAGAGTGAGAAGGTCTGATGTATAGTTATATCCTGATCAATGGTGTTTTTGTAATGCATGAGGCATTTTTAGGATTTTTTGGTGTGTAAGAGACAGTTTTCAGTTGCTTGAACATATTTAAGCAACCTTTATTTTAACTTATTTTTAGCCATATATACAGTCAACATTATCATTTTATTAAGGATAAGCCTTCTAGTTTAAATAACATTTACTTATTATTTTTCAAACCTGTTTGTTATAATGTGCTCGTTCTCTGTGCTCTCGTCTTTGATCTTAGTAATTGCAGCAATGACCGGATTTTGCACGGATCAATAATGTTTGATCTCATGTTTGAAATGGTTTTAAAATGGTTGACAAAGTGTCGATGGGCACACATGGTGCACAGTGTGAGAAATGATTCTGAGCAGAAAAATGTGTCAGAATCATCGGCACACACAAAATTTACTTTTTAATCAGTGGTATAATGCTCTTAATTTAACGGTGTAATAGTGCCTTTATTTTGACGATACACTTTAAAGACATATCACTACACACGTTCAACGGTAGACTATTTCTAGAATGAAGGGGAAAATGCTGTTACACTTCTTTTCATGATTTTGCTCGGTAACAGACATTAACCCTTCATACAAAAGCAACTCTCTGTCCTTTCCAACGCACCAAGAAATGTCAATTAACAGCACTGTCCTTCATTTGAATATTTCTGATTACTATGCAGCTCGTTCTTACATATTTAAAACGTGGTTCTCGATCCAATTAAACGGGCAATGTGCTGTAAAGGCGTGGGCAAACATGATTGAAGGCAGAGCTTAGGATGACAAACAAGAGCAATCTGACGGAGATGGAAAACCGCTCGCTGTGAAGTTAATGGAAGACTGTGTGATGATCACAATGTGTGTGTGTGTGTGTGTGCGTGTGTGAGTGCGAGAGAGAGAGGGAGAGAAAGAGTGACACAAAGGGAGATAAAGAAACAAAAAGGAAAGTGTGAGCAGAAAGCAGCATGTAATTCTGAACATGAGTTAAGAAAGAGATGATGTCTGTGCATAAACTCGCCCTTTGCTTCTACAGCATCTAATGTCACTGCTCTGTGTGCAGGTTGAAGAGTCTTGCCTCATTTAATTTAAAATTCAAATATGCAAACTACACCGAGAGGCAGGCGGTAATTCAAGTAATAACAATTTATTTAGAACACACTTAATAAACAATTTAAAATCAGGAACAAAAAAGCCATTAAACTAACAGTTTTCCAGATAGAATGTTACGGTAAATATGAATGGAGTTTAATGCAATACATCTTTTTGTGTCTGTAGTCCTATGTGAGCGCCTTCATCTGCCCTTGGTTCCAAACCCAATCAAGGTCTTTAAAATCCGTGCACAGGAGCGGCCTGATGCTGTTCTGTCAGACTGTCTGTCTGATGAATGCCTCGGCGCCCCACCGGGTCGCTAAATATGCGCAGTGAAATGAGCTGAAACACGGGCCTTAATTAAAAAGTGGAGACCTACGAAGATGTGATTAAAGCAACGCTCAGCGGATTATAGTGACTAAAGCGTCTCTGAAGGCACACAGAGAGAGGAGGAGAGAGGGGAAATCACAGGGAAGAATGACTGAGTGATTCAGGCATCACTTTCGGTCTTTTTCATATCATATTTGCTCTTCACTTACAGCAAAATGCCTCATACAAGGCAAGTGCTTGTCTTTTACTGGCATTCCCAGTTTACAGCTTCACGCCTCATGTAAAGCTACTTCCTACCATTCTATGAATGAGATATTGCGACTCTATGTCCAGCTTAACTACTTGCAGTACCAGTCAAAAGTTTGGACACACTTTCTCATTGAATTGAACAGGGATATTTGTCCAAACTTTTCACTGCTACTGTATACATCTCATCTGTAGATGAGAGCACCAGATTTGTTTTGGTTTGATCAGGTTTATCATTTAAATTTTTCTCAGAGGGGGGGTTACGCAGCAGCTGCTTTAGGCTGTAAGAGCATTTATGTGATGGTGTAAGCTGCACTGTGAGTGATTAAATGTATTATGTCCTTTTCATGACATTCAGCACTCCATTCATGGATACTGCATTGTTAAACTGCCATATTGATGCCTTATTATTAATGTAAGGTTTGTTATTGAA
Organism: Pungitius pungitius; assembly: GCF_949316345.1. NCBI lineage: Eukaryota > Metazoa > Chordata > Actinopteri > Perciformes > Gasterosteidae > Pungitius > Pungitius pungitius. Next base: position 438,361 of record NC_084910.1, read on the forward strand.
AAAAGGATGTCTTCACTATGGTTGCTACACATTCTTCTTTTGCATGATATGCTTTAATCTGATTTGTTTGTATTTTTATGGAAATCTTTTGAAATCATTCACGCACTTAGAAATATCATAATTCCAAAGTAAATGGAGTCGCAATACTTGTAAGAGCGCTGTAGGCAACCATCCACCATCCCTCTCAATATAAGTAAATAGGATGATTAGTCATAAAATGTTCATTTTCTAAAACAATGAAATACATTTAATTCAAAAAGTAAAATGAAAGATTGAAGAATAGCACATGCCCAACTTTTACCATCTCACAATAAGGCTTATTTTTCTCATCAATCTTCTTCTGATTCTCTAGAATGACCTGCAGTATGTATGCAAATACACTTTTGCATACATACAATAATCCAACATCAGGTTTCTTAGTGTATAGGAGTCATTTCTGGTATTAATTAAATCCTTTTGCACGCTATCAGCATGCGGAGTGGGTTAGTGTTAGATAACACAGAGATAGATAGACACCGCTCTTTTACATCAGATTGATTAAAGGTGGCATCTCATATCCATAAGATTTGTGATCTGGCAGCTCTTTTATTAAATCCCTCCTGAATGAAAAGGGTGTAGGATGAAAAGTAGGTGGAGAGAATGATGGTATAGACTGAACGCTAATTTATGTTTTGTGTTCATACTCGAATTACTACTACATACTTTGTGTTCATACTTGAATTTCTTTTCAAAAGGAACATTTCAAAACACTTGACTCTCTAACAGCACATGCCCATCACCATGGTAGCAGCAAAGGAACGTGTCACGGGCAGCAGCACCCGAGCAGCAGCTGCACAACGGACCTCTACTGCGATCTAAGCGTAGGTCACTCGAGCTCACTGCCCTTTCCAACACAAGGGGTTTTAGTCCCAGACACAAAATCGTACCCTCCCATTCAAACCAGCCTGATGTGAACATCTGCCACGGCTACATTATGTGAAAGACAGCGATTTTGTTTAGTGCCTTTCATGTGTCACGGCAGTGGAGACCAAACTGCTGAGTGAAGACAGTGCCAGACAGTCCTTTTGTATTGTATACAAACGGCCGCAAAGCCATCCAAAGTTTCACGGAATATGAAAAAAACAACGATGAGGACAATGACAAGTCTTAAACTGCAATCTGATTGGATGGATGGATGGATGGATGGATGGGAAAGAACTCTGCTGATCACCTAATTCTCTGTGAGTAAGAGGCAATTAAAGTGTTCTGCATTCAGAAAAGGAGACTTCAGGTCAGTTTTTACAAGTCAGAAGAGTGTTGTTACAGGCTCCACCACCATAACACAGCCACGCCCCAAAACATCCCCATCTGCTTTTCTAACTCATTGACATTCAAAAACGCCATCACTGCCATGCACACATTACCTGTTTCCCAACCCCAATATTCCTACTGACACTAACTGATTAACAACCTCTGCAAGTCTTTCTCAATCTCCCTAAGCACCCCCCCAAATCCTTTCATACTCCACCCTGTCCATCTCTTTTACAATATTTACACATCAATTATGTGGCTCATCCATGAATATATTTATATATATATCACTCTCAAGCAGACAGCACGTACTGAATGGTGACCCGAACAACACCAAAGAGAAAACGTGCGATGGTCTGAAAAAACTCAAAGCATGTATTTATTTGGCAGGGACAATGCACACCAATCAACAGTTGTACTGTCAGTGAGCCAGAGTTAGCCAGAGAGACTAATTTCCATCTGTCCCTGGCCAGATGTTTTTAAGGCAACCTAAAATGAGAAAATCTCAAGAGGGAAATGTAATTAAAATTCATAGTCGAAATTACATCAACGTATAGACAAAAGCAATACATAGCAAGAGAAAAGAAAAGTGTACGACAACAGACTAGAGCAGACATAACAAACCCACCTCCAGTACAAGCACATATGCAGTATACCTCTGAAGTACATCACACACACACACACACACACACACAAAAATAGCAACACTGAACGTACACATAGGGGAAAACAAGCAGGCAGGTCAGACAGGACATCAATGCTTCCACACCTGATAGGCAACAAGCCCATCCTTAAGGTTATACTTGAAGCTTTTCTACGTGTGTGTGTGTGCGTGTGTGTGTGCGTGTGTGTGTGTGTGTGTGGTGGCATTCCAGGAGTGAGCTGCCTTCACAGAGAATGTAGATGTAGAAACGAGCTTGACCTATGTGAAATGACACAATCACCACGAAGCAGATCTAGTGAGGCCGCTGCTTTGTTTAATAAAATTACTGTTTTACTATTTTAAAAAACAGAAACTTGTCAGTACATTTATTGTGTTTTTCCCAACTCAGGATATGTTTGTATGCTTGTCTAAGGATAGCAATTGTTATAATGATGCTCCTTCGATAGTCATTATGACAACGACGATATTCAATCCATGCCATGATTTAATATTTATAATTCCATTGCCACAAAGTACAAATATCTTCCATCTCTCTAAAAATATATATACACGATTATGTTCTTTATTTTGTAAGGAAGGTATGTTATCACTCTTATGTTTGTCAGAAGGATTTCTCATGACTACATCAGAGATATCAATCAAACCTGAGGAAATAAATAAAGTTGTATGGATAACTTTTTGGACAATTTTTTTATTCTAACAAAAACACAATTTCTCTATACAACCATAACCTGATTAAGTTTGACAATATGTAGTAGCATCTGTATCTGTGCCATTAATGCAGTGTTAGTTATGAGTGGTTTGAGCTCAGTAAGGGCCAGGATGTTTAATTCATACTTAACACACTAACAAGGCCAATGTGATGACTGCGTGGGCTAACTGCAGTTATCCATTAATAGTGTCCACAAGTTCAACAATAATATAATTAAAAAGAAGATAGGAATAAATTAGATAATAAAGTAATAACAGTTATAAATTTAGATAAATTTAGACAGTTGACTGGTTAACGGAAAAAAAAGAATCGGAGGAAAGCTGTGAAAAGTAGCGTTTCACTTAAAGGTGATCAGCTGGTTAAAGGTCAGTCTAGCTTGGGTGATGACAAAATGCCAAAGATGTTGCTAACATCAGGGATAACACCACCTAAATCATCATGTGGCCACCAGAAACGAGAACTACAGGCCGGGGGTGTCGAGCAGTTACGTAGAGCATATATTCAAACTGGACACGCCGCGTCCCTTCTCCACCAAGCTATGATGTCACTGCTGTCTGCATGCCTCTTTGTAATACAACGGTGTAAATCTAAGACGACCTAGCAGATAAACTAACTGATGGAGGGGGGACTTGTTAGCAAAATGTCTTAATGTGTACAGGACAGTGCAGGCAACATCGGGGCTACTAACTCAGAAGGCGCCTCTTTAAGCAACTGAGCAAGTTCGCAGCTATAATGCAGAGAACTGAAAATCCACATGAAACCGTAAACCAATTGCAGCTGTGCCGGCAAACGTTAGCTGTCAGCGCGACCCGCCACCCCCCCTGACACCTCCAATCTAGAACCTGGCACATCAGGAAGTTGGGGCGACTTATTCTCTTCCACCACCACAAGTGTCTGGACTCCCAAAGGGGGGGGGAATTGACTCATCTGGGCTCAGCATCCCGGGCCATGGTCTATCCTACGTCAGGGTGGAGTCTGAGCCCCAAGCAACATTGCAATATCAATATTTATGCCTGTTATAGTAAAGCATTGTTCAAATGTCAACAAGTCTTCTTGTGTCTTCTCTTTGACAAAGGATACTTTCATATGAATGTGAATGCTTCTCAAAAGCATTTGTTGTGAGTAAAATTTGTGCTTCATCAGTCTGGTAAAAAACGGTTCTCATTGGCTCATTATAGCAGGATCTCGTCATTTTTACATCTGGTCTGTAGTCCTCACAATTAGGAGTAGGGTTGGGTATCGTTTGAATTTGAACAATTCCGATTCCTTGTTTTGATTCTCGATTCCGATTCTTTTAAGAGGCAAGGTCAAAAAAAGTTTAGATATTTTAAATAAGCTAGCTAACCAAGGGTCTTTCCGAAGGAAATATTCTGACCTTCTCCGTCAATGTTAATTCTATGAACTTATTAACTTTACTATGAATTTCTAACAAGGCTATTTTCAACTACAATATAAATATCAAACTATGAACTTGAATATTGTATAAACATAAATTATGAATATATTTTAACAGGGGTACACTTTCCTCAAGAGAGCTTCATTTTTGAAACCTCACAAAAACACATTTACACATGAGCGTATGATACTGCAGGTACTTAAACGTTACCTTGCTCCCACTGATGGGCCCTTGGAGCCAGAGGAAGAGGCAGCGGAGGACGGTCGGAGGACGGTCGGCGCAGCGCGTCACAGACGGAGCCAACTCTCACAACCCCAAATCAGGGACACTTTCGCTGACGGGGGGGGGGGGGGTGCTAGCGGTCGGTGCTGGCGGTCGACGCGGGGAATGCTAGCACAATCTTGTTTTAACAGATAGGACAGCTCCGCTCGGGCCACCCGGCTCCCGCGCGCACACACTGGTCTGACGCGTCACAAATTCACAACAACCGGGAGTTTTTTGCCGAGTTTTCGGTTTGTTTCGATAAGTGTAACCACACTTTGGACCGCCGACGCACGCCATCCGTGTTCGATCGCGCTGTTATGATAACACTTCCGGTGGACGCTTCTTCGTTGGTATTCAGCGGTTTCTATTTCCGGTCGGCGCCGGCGGACTGAGAATCGAAACTAGGAATCGAATTTTAAACTTTTGAACGATATCGGGTAAATCGCAAAGCTAGTCCCGATTCCAATCGATTCTCGATTCTCGATACCCAAACACTAATTAGTAGACACTTAAAGAAATACAGAGGTTGTTTTTAGTGTTTTTTTCAGGGATGTTTTTCTATGCCTGATGCTGCCCGCTGACCTTTTTATGAAAATGTGCAACATCTGATTTTTTATCTTGATTCCAGTGCAAATGCACTACAATAAACACCGTCAAAAAGCTGCACATCTTGAAAACTTGTTGGCCATTCATAAATCCAGGACAGCATCTGCATTTCACATACCCGGTCCCACAGTCCCAGTTTAATAAGCCTTTCTCTACATATAAATGACGACAATAAAGTTAAAAGCAAAACACAACTCAACAAGCTAGATTTTAACTCTGAATAAGAGGAAAGCTGTATCTCACTTCTCTCTTCTCTCTTACAGCACATACTCATACTCAACTACCCGTTCCCTTGCTGATTACCTCTGAAGTCAGCCTGGAGGTGGAAGAATAATGATGATAAAAATGTCATCATGCATCTTCTACTGGGAAAGAGAGAGTTTAGGGCTTTCAAGGGTCATGCAAATACTGGGAAAGAAAGAAATAATGAATGGCCATTTAATTGAGTGGCATGAGAGGCCTGGACAGAAAGATAGAAATGAGGTTGTGTCCTAATTGATAGAGATTGTGATGTGTGTGCATAACGCCAAGGCGGCGGAGATGATGTGAATAGACTAAAAATACTTAGGGGCAGGAAGTTAGCAGGGCTGTCAATGCAGCGGGCTGTGAGAACACCACAACCACCTGATGAGGTGTCTAACTCCTACACACACAGCTGTGTGACATGCTGTCAATGACTTTTTTTTTTATCACAATGGAAACCTGTTTCCTCTCTTGCTCATTCTGTGACCTTGTTAAAAGATAGTTTTCCCTCAAATGTTGTAAAGACCAGATCAAATCGATCTCTGCACATTGAAAATAGGAATGTATAGTAAACTGTAGATGTAGTATAATTCTTCAGTTATCTAGCAAAAGACATCATTTCAAAAAATATTTTTAGTATACTAATGTATTGAAAGTATTGATTGTTCTATTGTTCAGTCAATACTGCTCTGCTAAGTAGAACGACTCACTAAGCTGTCGCCTGGTGTTACTTAAATATAACTGTGCCACTTATGCACAGCTGTCAATGCTGTCCACATTCCATTCATAACAATTTTTCATAACCGTTGTAGATGAGCATATATTCTTCTAAAACCTGTGCTCATGTATTGCCTCTCTACGACTCTCAACACGGCTTCATTCTCAGGTACTCAGGTGCGTGTACAAGTATTTCAAATACTTGTTTAAGGCTGTATTATTGCGCAAAAAAAAGCCAACTGCCATAAATAAATAAGAGGCGGTTATACACTGTTTTGCAAAATAGGACATTTGATTTCCCCCTTGGGTTCAACAAGTTGAGACAAACATATGTCCATTGGGTTCTCCCTCTGGGTCTTTTTGTCCCACTGCCCAACCAAAGCCAGCAGTCTGCTAATAAAAAGAGAAACATTATCTTCTCCTATAAAAAGGCCCTGTGTTGGGGGAGAGACGTGTCGAGCAGTGTCATTATCAGGCGACTGTGGCAGGTTGTCCCTCGTCCCTCGGTCACAAGACCAGCAGTTTGATCCCCTGTAGGTCGCCCACATTGCTGCACCATCTGCGTGTGAATGGGTGTGAGTAGTTAGTCCTGATGAGCAGGTGACACATTGATAGGTAATGGGTGCGAATAGGTGGATGACATGAAGTGTCGTGTAGCTCTGAGTGGTGGGAAGACAAGAAAGGCGCTATACAAGTCAGGTCAATGTGCCATTCATCAATTGGAAAAATGACAGAGAGCAGCAAAAAAATTGCTTTGTAGCTGAACATGAAAGGTTTAAATACCTCAAATGCAATCCTAGCTAATTATTCTATTTTGCTGGGTTTCTGGGTTCATAAGTCTGTGTGAGCACTTGCTCAGCAATGACCTGATGAAGTGTGGAATGCACAGGAGGAAAACTAGGATTGTAAAGGAGAGGAGGAGAGCGGAGAGCTTTCATGAGAAAACACCACTCCTCTTTCCTTCATACATTTCCGTACATCTCAGTCGCCATCTCTCTTATTTCATCCCCGCCCTCCTTCAGCCCCGATCCCCTTCCTGGCTGGCAGGCGGTACTATAAATATATTGAGCTAAATGTAAGATCAGAACTGAATTTATCTGGCCGACGCGCTCCCCGCGACAATTTCCAGAGCAATATGTAACTGTTTGAAGTATGAGGCGGCGCGAGGTGGTGGCTAACACAATCTTATCAAACCAGAGAGGGCCGGCTGGAGAATCGGAGCAGGCCTCCCCAGAAGGCTGGATATTATTCACTCGGATCGTTTCAAGAGCTTTATCAGCATGCCAGAGGTACTGAGTAACTGAGTAAAGCCTGTTTCTGTGTCTGTCTGCACGCTGACGTTCTTACACATAAATACACATGTTTGCATATGTTGCCAAGTTTAAACAAGCACACTAAGTGGACTCGGAAGTCCCACACTGCAATATATATATATACTTTTGTATGCAGTCTGGTGCATATAAAGCCTCCTACCAGGGCGAGTCGAATTGGAATGGACATACAATCACAGACACACTGCCTGTCAACCTCCTTTAGCCAAAGTAACACACACACACACACGCACACATACAAATACACACACAGACATTGGATTGGTCCCAGCGCCTGCCATCTGCGTGTGTTTGTATGTTGGCCTATTGTACCGGGGAATGTGTTATATTAATGTGTGAAAGTGAATGAATTGGTGTTGAAATGAGTCTTTTGATATTTGGAAAGTACAGAAGGTCAGGCTGTTACATGCTGTCAGGGCCAATGCTGTTTCTTTGAAGAAAGTTTGGACAGAAGTTTGAACTCAAAGTGCAACTTGGAATTACAATCACTAAGAGCTTTGAGAATCCAATGTGTTTTGTTGTTGTCGTTTGTTGTTGTGTATTTGAGAACACTTTTTGTTTGGTATTGGTGAAACGAGGCTCGAGGTCTCCCAGTTCCATACATACGTATTGGTTATGGTTTTCTTATGTCCTTTAACATTACTAGAAAAAAAAGTAAAATCCCTGGAAAATTTTGCAACATTTATATTTTGTTGTTTGACTTATTTTCCGGATGTATCTCAAACCATTTTTACAAACTATTTAAGTGCAATTTTATTTGTATTCAACTTAAACCGTGTAGTTTCAACAGTGACAACATGAAAATATGCAGTGTGTGTGTGTGCTTTGACCTTGTTAAACCTTGACCTACTTGAATGAATTTCAACATTAACCGTTTTCTGTCTTTCATTTTCTGTACTAGTAGCATGTATGTTCACATATGTTCACATACATGCTACTACATGATATACAGGTGAAAAACATATGTGGAAGAGACTTTGTGTTCCAAAGCGTGCAAAAACAATGTTAAGCTACAGTTTTTCAGTCTGCATGGGGTTAGGGTTAGCAACAAAAGAAGAACAGGTGGATATTATATCGTAAAATATGGCTTAGACCGTGACTTGATTCATCCTGTTTCCTCTTTTACAGTGTTAAAACGTCTTCTTTTTCCCACATGGTACTTGTTCCGGGGCATGAAGAGTTGATGTTTCAAGCCAATTTCAGACAGATAAAGTGTTTTTTATTTGCGTTGTTGGATGTTTGGTGCAGATGCAAGCCCTTATTAATAACTTTTTACCGAGATCATGTTTTGATAGTTTGTTGTACTAGTCGGTGTGTCTGTGTCTGTAAAACCTCAATTCAACTTTTTGTATACATATTGTCACTTCAACAACATTATGTTGTATTATATTATTACATTGACATTTTTAACTGATGCAGATGCAGGAACATAGTAGATAAACATTTCTCAGAGTTAATTTTCCAGTTTTGGGCAAAAGTGCAGAGTTGAAAGTTTTTTTTATCCGTGCATTTACACATTTATTCATACATTTATTTAGTTATTTATACTTATGTGATTTTTTTCAGTTTGAAAATTTGCTGGGCAACATTTTAAGGGTGAGACATTTTCTTTGAAATACACTATATTGTAAGCATTCTAGTGCAACTTCCCCTTTTTTGAATAAAGGTGAAAATATGGTATGAACACATACTCCACATGGTGGATGAAGAAATAAAAGCTTTTCTGTAAACTGAGGTCTTGTCTTTGACCTACAGTTGAGGTTCATTTGTTTCTCCAGAGAAGATGGAACAGCTTTATATTCCTATCCATCATGTGTTTAAATGTTGTTTCACCCCAAGAAATTCCATACATTAACTTCAGGCATCCTTGACCTGAGTGGTTGACTTACAGCAACAAAAATAAGGCTACGTGCCTCGACATAGATAAAAATACAACATCTCTCCAGAACAGCCAAAAAACGGGACACAATGCTGGTTGTTATTGGTAAATATAGATTGGAGTCAATTCGATGTTCTGTCTGTGCTGAACATGTTGAAAATCAAATGGCTGGGATGTGAGCGCTGAAGTACAAAGATGACTTTGACAAAGGGGAAACTGGCTTTCATTCACAAGTTAAGTTGTCTAATGTTTAAAGGGAATTTAAAATGACTCCTCATTTCACCTACCAGTTTTGTGGAGAAGATGATGAATGAAGCAGCATCTCACAGCACGGAACCCGCTGCTAATTCTCAGCGAGGTCATGGGCCTGCAGATGTGTTCAGATCTGCTAATATAAAAGTCAAAGTGTTATTTTAAACGTTTTTTTACACTGCACATTCCAGAGAGCAGTCGTGAAAGCTCATTCCTCCAATAAAGACATTTCTTCAGTGCACTGAAAGACTCAATTTCCTGTGAAAATGTAAACGTCACTTTAATGATGATTAATCCACGGACTAATTTCATATGTTGGTGCTGTTTTTGTTTTTCTGGGAATTGCCTCAATGTAACGCTTACGACAGACAAGCAGCTATGCCCACAGCCATGCACGTGCTTATGTAGTAACAGCTGCTTATACAACAAGTACAATATTCATGCAAACAGACGGACACTGTCTCTCGTTCTCTCCATCGCACAGGTGCTCTCTCTCTCTCTCTCTCTCTCTGTCACATGCACAAACGCAGTGGAAGGCTTGTTTGAGGTTATTATGGGATATTAGTTTGGCTTGGGAAATGACAGGGCTTTGCACGGATGGTGCCGTTGCTTGGCAACCAAGGTAATTTTCAGCTTGCGCTGCTTCGATTTAGGTGATGGAAAAGGAGAAAGATGAAGAAAACGTGGTAATAAGGTAAAAATAAAATAAAGATTTTATTGCTCCGAACGAAAATATTGCTGGTGTTAATTATTGCTGAATAATAGAGTAATAAAATCACTGCACGCCAAAAAATTGTTAATTATTTTAAACCTGTGTCCCTTATTTTCTCTCAAAACGAAATGCAACTTTTGTTTGCTTTAACCAAAATACTACATCTCATGAATCTCCCTCAGCAGCCAAACATTTGAGAGACATTGACGTTGTGAGCAATGCCATTCTAAATCTTTTTGTGATTAAAAATAATAAAACAATAGGAATAAGCATTCAAAAAATGCCAGATGGGATTTATACCAGCGACTTCCTGGATAGAGATAGAAAGAGGGATAGGAAATGAGAACAATAAGTAAAAAGTGAAAAATAGATGCATCCAAAAAAGAGAGAACTATTGTAAAACATGGTGCTGTAGTGGCAGATAAGTGTTTTTCTGCTGGGGCAGATTAAAAGACTACAATTTCCCGATGAATATATTAACATTTCATGAGGCGAATCGGGGACTGGCAATCTTTCCTCTTGCATAAATAATGAGCCGGTTTAATATGACTGCCTGGTTGGGGGTCTCCCCTGACACGTGTGAAATTGAATGGGATGTTATGTGTGTATGTGTGTGTGTTTGCACCTTGTGTGCAAAATCGAGGAACAATTTGTGTGTTCGGGGTGTTGGCAAGAGGTGCATGTGTGTGTCTGCATTGGGATGTGTGTTTGATATTTGTGAGTGTGCGTAGGCAGGAAACTAATGACTGAGTCACTGGCATTGCACCAGGACATTACACACATGTACATGCACATGTACACAGTGGCACACAAACTCCTTGTTGATATGCACAATTAAAAGCTTTTCACCTGCAAATTGGACAAAGCTTTCCAGATTTTTTTTGCATGAATGTTTAAAGTAGTGCACCAGAACACGTATTCTAGTGTCCAGTGGAGCAATCGATAATGTCACAGCCAACTCTTATGAAATGCATGCAAACCAATGATTTATGACCTTGCAGAATAATATCTAGGGTCTATACTTCTGTGTACAGATTTATTTTCATCTCTTTTTTACTATGGCAATTATTTGACATGAATGAATGATCTTTGTTGCTCAGACATTCTGATGAAATCACAAATACAGACAAAAAAAGGGAAGGAAATATGATGTACTGAAAATGATATAGATATAAATATGCAGGCAACATAATAACACAAAGCATTTCTTGATGCATTTTACTACAAAATCAACTTATCTTTGGCACATTTGCTAATTGATTATATTTAAGCTGTAGCTGAGCAATGCAAGAATAGCAGTTAAATGCAACAGAGCAGCGACCGACAATAACATGAAGAAGTGAAAAAAATAAAAAACAGACATAAGAAAAACCACAAAACACAACAGTAACAAATAAGCTGAACCAATGACGTTAGATGGTGAATTGAAGGACAGCAAAAATAAGATTTAAAAAGAAGGAGTTCTGTTACTGTAATGTAACGGCAGTAATGCATAAAAATGGAAGAACGATGAATAGAATAGTTTCTGTTTTCCTCAAGTAGATTTGCTCCTGGTAAAAAGCTTAAACTAAGCTGAATCAAATTTTCTTTGTGGCGATATTGATATTTAAATATAAATTAGCAGTAAATATCTTTCTTTGACAACCTTTCTGTCTTCTTTCCTGTCTCTTTGTCCCTCTCTTACATCCATAGCAGCCAACCCTCACTGATTCTCTAAAAAGGATCAGCTTGATGAGGACAACAGATGGAAAGAATGCGGCATCAAGTGTAAGAAGAAAGATGTAACCCCCCCCCACACACATGTTTGCCCTCTGAGGTGGAAAGCGGTCGAAGGCAAAAGTTTTGCAAGATTATTTAATCTTGCAACTTTCCACAACCACTGCTTCTTTCAAAATGCACTAATTAGCTGAGTGTGAAATAACTGGGTATGAATTGTTTTTAATTCCCCAAGAACATAAACACGGTGTGGATGGTGTCGCTGTCAGTCTGCTGGCGCTGTTCAGACAGAACTTTGTTGGCACATGTGCAACCAAAAAGCCACTGTCACAACCAACAGCTCTTTGAATTTCGCAATCTTATCTGAACCAACTCCATGAGACACGAGGAGAGAAACCGTATTAAGGACAAAGGAGTCCACAATAAGTAAAGTATTGAACAAGACAATGAATAAGTGAGAAACCTTAACGAGGTCAACTTTAGCACAAAATACAAGGAACTTAATTGTACCCATGTGATTAAGATGACGGGGTATCTTTTCCCTACAGACAAGTTGATGAAAGATGGTAGAGCCCTTTCAGAGCGTTTCACAGAGCCTGGCATTAGCCATGCTACCAGCAGTCATCTCGTATTCCCTTAACTCTCCCAGACTCCATTAAAGCTCGCAGTTTTGACGCCGGCTTCCCCAGAGCGTGGCAGATTAGTGGGAGACGGTCAAGCAAAGTTCACTGATGAAGGACAATTTGGTGGTGGGTGGGGCTGGGGGTGTCAGCGGGGGAGACAAAGGTGGGAGAGGGACATGGAGAGAGCTGACGTAAAAAAAGGGACGAACAGTTGGAAACGAAAGCCTTCACCTCGCCTCGGCATGATGAAAAATCCCAAGACATCTGCAACTGATCCAGCCTAAAGGTTAGGCTATTATTAGGTTCTGTGTGTGTGTGTGAGAACACACTTCAGCATTCATATGTGAATGGTCAAAGTTTTTACCTTGACAGGGAAAGGTAGGAGGGGAGAGCAGAGTGCCTGTAACCCACTGTGATGGGTTATGAATGCTTTGCCCCCCGAGAAGTCTGGAAACATGGAAGAAAAACAGCTCCAAGTAGAACATGACCTTGACAGGTCATTAACTAAATGTAACTCGGCCTTCATGCTGTGAGCAACTCGGTTTTAGGGTCACTCTGACCTGATTGGTGGTGGGCAGCGCCACTGAGTCTGCAGGTTTTAGCAGAGGTTCGATAGATCATGTATGTTTCACTGTTGCAGTGCTCGATAGGTCACATAACGGGTCGTAGTAAAGAGACATTCATTCAAACTAAAAAAACACCATGGTAAACAATGCAACCTTCTACAGTGAATGAAGCTCGGGTAGGTATCACCGGGTCACAATAACAAGTGGTCTCATACAGGGAAACGAATCGGAATCGCTCTCAATGGTCCTGGCGTGTGATGTGAACATCCTGTTTGATCCTCCTCTTGCATTCGTTTGGTCCCTGGTCATTGAATCTGACCCCCAGTGAACAGATTGTAACGGGGAAATGACATGTTGAGGAAATCCAAAGCAATGCGACACCATTTATGTTCTAATAATTGTCAAATGTGTGTGTGTTTTAAAATGAAAAGCAGAAAGCAGCATGTTGACTTCAATACCTACATCTAAGTAGGAGTAGATGACACTTATTTGTGACCTAACAAAAAAGTAACCTGATCAGCCACACCACAGTGAGAAGGGCTCCTAAACTAATATGGAAACACATCTTCACTTCAGTCAACAGAACATGCTCCGCACATTAGGACAGTTGTGTACTGGCTGCTGATCACTTGTATGACTACAATGGATCGGATGTCAAGCAGCTGATGAATGAGCAGAACTTCATCCCCTTGCCTGACCCAATGCTATGCTTTCACTGAAGGCTTGGTGGATGTGGAAAAGACTCCCGAAGCTCCCAAAACCCTGAATGAAATCTTTTGGATGTGACAGTGAGATGTGGATGGTCCCACAGGGTGCAGTAGCAGGCTCACAAGCACTGCTGCTCAGCAACCCAGCTCAATTCTCCCATCCCTGTCTCTCACACACACACACACACACACACACACACACACACACACACACACACACACACACACACACACACACACACAAATTCAGCTGGATCAACAGGCACCCTGGGAATTGCTCGCGACCCTCGAAATCGTGCCGATAGGAGTATTCACACGCACATACTCAAAGAGAGGTGTGATAGTATAGATCTGGGGGAGTGTGCATAAAGACACGCACACAGACACCCGTCTTCGCAGGTCGATCATGTCCCCAAGAAAGAAGACTGTGACTTACACACGCACACAGCCAGCCATATAACCATATATACAACCATACATATTGGTTTCATATATATATGACGGTCAGGACTGTGGTTTTCCCACGGCTAGAAACCCGGAGGGATCAAGGACACAACTGATTGCCTGCTATCCCTCCTGTAATGAAGATGAACAGCAGTGACACAAAGAAAAATGAACCCAACAGAATGTTCTCTTCTGCATCTGTTCAACTCTCATTTGTTAAATTAAATTAAAATTTCATCCGTCCTGTGGTTAGCCATCATTTTAATTATATTGGATTGCTGTGTTGTGTTATTTTCCTTATTGTGGTTTACTTCCTTTCCCTCTTAAATCTTTACTGAGAATAATTGGCACGGTGCAAGACAGAAATAGATGGTTTTACAGCTATGTACTTATGTCTAATTTGCATTAAAAACAAAAACGTTGAAAAAGATATAATCACAAAACCAATTTAACAAGATCAAGAGCCAAAAAGTTTAGTTTACACAAGTCACTACGTTGAGGCATTATCACCTGTAGCTGAACACGTTTAAATTTATTGAACTTATTTTGCATTTGTATTTGTTGTATTTCCCAAATCATTTGAGGTTATTCTAGTTAAACAGAGTGCTTGGTGTGATCTATATATCCTGTTAGCTCATGAAGCTAAACAACTGTCTCCATCTCAAGGTGATTGAGTCATAGGCCTAAAAGGTGTGAGGTAAAGATATTGCTGTCATTTAGTCTTACTTAAAATGTTCCCTTAATAATTCAAGCTATTAAGGTGATACATGCATATATTTAAATGTCCGTCAGGCGTTTCTCCACAAAAAATCTAAAACCAGAGGGTGAAGTCGCTCGATTGCAGTCTGAAGCCTGTGCTCAAAGCCCCTGCCTGCTTCCAGGAATGTGTTTCTGTCTTGTATTTGTGCGTATGCTTGTGTGTGTTCATATATGTGCCTGATAGCCCACACCAGTGTGTGTGTGTGTGTGTGTGTGTATTCCCTGCACAGCCCCTGTCCGTTGTCACTGTCAAAGCCAACCCGTTGGGCCTTTCTGTGCACAGGTGGCGATAGACTGGCCCCTAATGAGTCCATATGAGACTGTCTGGGAGAGAGGTGTGTGCTTGATTGTGTTTGTGTGTGTGTGTGTGTGTGTGTGTGTGTGTGTGTGTTCTTGGAAAGCCGGCGTGCTCTGATTATAGCGACGTTCCCGTTGTGTGCATCAGCGGTAAAAGCCAGCAGTGAGAAAGAATAAGACACCTAGTGAGTGTAGTTAAGATAAAACTTGACACAGAATAAGTCGGTTGTGAATGACCACGTTGTTTTTCAAGCTGTTTGCTTTCAGTGTTTGTACTTTCCTGCAGTGTAACCCCAAGGATGCAGATTTGTGTCCCTTCTCAGCTGTCAGCATCCAGTGTGTCTCTGTTACCTCTAAGGAATCAGCCTGTGGACGTGCTCATCTGACTGTCTGCCCTTTCTCTGTGTGCATACGGGCCTTTTAGTCATGTTCCATGTCACTAATGAACGTTATTCTGAATGTGTTTGTCGCGCTGATCCTTTGCCAGTGGCCCCAGGAGAGGTGTCGGTACCGTCTTTCTGCTCACAGGTAGCGTTAAAATAACACACATCAAATGTTCTCAAGTGGATGTTTGGTACTATGCAAATATTAACTATAGTTCCAAGCTACAGTAGAGAACTAAAATGATTTAATACGTCTATTAACATACTACAATTGTTGTTTGTTTGCATCGGGCCCAAGACTTTAATTGTAAATTACAGGATTCAATGCAAACATTCCAGAGTTACAGTACACAAGACTAACTGCTGCAGTTATGTTAGTTAAACTTAACTTCAGGCCTTTTATGTTATCTCACACTGCTGATAATATGTCCGCTCCCCACCACCTCCTCATGTCCGCTGCAGAAACAATAACAATTGATGATGGGAAGTCAATCAAAACTTTCAAGTGACATTTTTATTTTTATTCATAGATGTAATAAATTGATCTAATGAGGAGATTGCAATTGGCTGCGCTTGGTTGTGTAATGTAATGTAATATAATGTAATGTAATGTAATTTAATGTAATGTTGTCTGCAGAAGAATAAACCAAACAACCACTTACCTGACACACTGATTTAGCACACACCTCATTGGTCGTATTGACTAATATTTGAAAAATTGTATTAAAATCCGAACGGCTTGATACAGTAATCTGAGAGATTTGGATATTGTGCTCTGTTGAATGAGTGAAATGAAGTTACAAGACCTAAGTAATAAATTAAAATGATGGTTATTTGTGTACCCTGTTTAAAAGGCCAGGCTCACTTCATAGCTAAGGATTAAAACGACTGTGTTACTCTTTCAATTAATCACAATGTTTTCATACAATAGTACAACAGTAATAGTAATGATCTTTCTTTTGAAAGATCGGGCCACAGCGGCAGGAGACAGGTGTTGGAATGTTTTTTTTCCACATTATCTTTGTTGTACATTTAGAATAACTCCTTGTAGTTATTGTGAAGAACGTTCTAACAGGTCATAGAATTTAATTTAGTGTGTTATGAGCAGATGAGTGAGATAAAAAAAAGAATATGGTGATGACTTGTAGCACTCGACCACCTACACATAACAAAGAAACATCAGACACAGGGAAAAATTAAGGCTCAACTGATAGACGTGACTCGTGAAAGAGAAGAATTTAAGGAAAGAATTGTTTCTTTATTAGAGTGTCAGATGTAATCCATTAAAATCCCTTCCCCCAGGCTTCAGTTACTGCTGTAATCTCACAATACGGACAACACGCCACGAAGACAACACTCTCTTTGTGAAACTGAGATTCATTTAATGACCCTCTGTGTTGATTAAAAGAAAATGTAACAAGGATAAAATCCCTAATCTTAATCAATAATATTGGCGATGGGGATATGTCTATATCCATGAAGGCAGCATAGATTGATAAGTAACATAATACGCACTCAAGGTTCCAGTTTTAAATGCCTCTGATGTTACTTTTAATGAGTTCTGGGAGATTCTTTTCTAGGTTTTAGGGCATGAATCGTTCCTTTAAAAGTTGTACAAAAAAGACCATGTTTAGAGTAAAGCACTCTAAACCAATTATTTAAAAAATGTCATCTTTGCAGAAATAGAATAGAAATACATATAAAGCCAACAGCTTTTTCTCCCAATATTAGAGGCAATATTGAAAAAGCTGAAAAGGGAAGGTAACAAAAAGATACAACTCCTATTCAGTAAGAAAATGTCATATAGCAAAGAACACAAAGCCACAAAGTGAGAAAAATACAGAGCTAGAGTACCTCACTCACGCCATTCCACAAATAGATGCCATTTATTTTAACAGGCTCAAAGAGTGCATTCACATCTTCTCCAAAGTCCTGCAGAGAATCTCCAATTTTGCAGCATTTTTGGACCGCTGGCATTGTTTGACAATGGGAACACGCTCTAAAACTAAAGCTTTTAGATTAAAATAAGTTAAGTAACTATAATCATGATGCTTTTGTTCCATCTTTCAATGATTGTATGGACATTTAGAAACTGTAGCTTCAACAGGATAGAAATGGTAAGTAAGAAGAACAGAAGAACCATGTTAATGCAAACATTGATGGGGAATTCTTACACACGGAAACACAGCAAACACTATACACAAATAGATGTGATTCACTATAAGTGGCTTAAAGCTAGAGATGTGCTGTGTAGTTGCCATTTTCAAATAATGGAACTGTCACATGATGTGGGGGGGGATGCTAGTAGTTCACTGCATGCATGTTTATGTAAAGGTCAACCTTATCATGTTGACAAAGGAAGAACACAGTGGCCCAAACAAGCTCGTCACCCGAGGCCTGAAAGTCTCTGTCAGGGTCACAGGGAGCGGAAGCTGAGTTGGGGATGATTTAGGCTACTAAAGTGCTACAAAAGGGGGAAACTTCACATCAGTTCCTGTTGCTCTAGTTCCATGGGGGACTAGAGCAATGGAGGCTGGGCAAAGCGTACACTGCCCCCCCCCAACAAGGAGAGCGGGAGGGAATACTTGTTAACACTGACAAGTATGAACAATTGCTCAGACACATCTCCATAACTTTTGGACAGATACATTTCCAAGAGGTATAAAAAAACCTAATATTAATTAAACACTGATTCAGTGTCACAGCTGGGCTGGGGCAGGATGCAGTGAGGACTCAGGCGCAGAGTTTCTTCCATCCAAAGTGCTCTTTATTTTCAAACAATAACGTGCTCCAACGACGAGGGACATATAGACAATGACGCGACAGGGGACAACAGGCACACAGGGCTTAAATACACAAGGAAGGTGCAGGTGATTGGACACAGGTGGAGACAATCACGCAATCACAAGACAAGGCAGGAAGTGAAGTTAACCCAGGACCACAAGAGACATGAAACTTCAAACTAAAACAGGAAGCGAAGCCAAACCGTGACATTCAGCTTATGAGGATGCGTGTGGATGTTAATGCTCACTGGGGGACAAGTGACGTATTGTCTTCATACAGCACTATCTGCACGTCCTCTTTGTGTTTGCTGCTGTATTAATCTGATATAAATATTCATGCGATGTAATGAAATCCTCTACATTACCCTGCCAACAAAATGTAAGGGCATTAAAATGGTATTTGTGCCTTAAAAATTGCAGGTACAAAGATGTGAAAAAATATGCATATTAAATGTTGCATGAGGAAAACCAGAGATCGAAGAGAGTGACACGTTAATATGACGCACACATTTTTTTAACTGTTATATCTCTTGCAGTAGCTCAGTATTCTTTTCTTTGATGGAGGTGCAAGGTTTGCACGAGAGCTGCAACATTTAAAAATGAAAATAGGGATTATTTCAACATTTCTTCAGGGAAAGCTGCTGGCTTCTAAGCCTCAAAAAAAGAAATGCCAAAAAGGCAGATGTTCCTATTCTTTAAGACTTTAAGGAAACAAGATTCTGATCAAGCATATACAAGAAGGTGAAAGCGGTGTAATTCTGTCCCATGAATAATTAATTTTCTCCCCCCTCTACAC
>NC_084910.1:460000-506550 GCF_949316345.1 Pungitius pungitius
AATGTTTCTCTAGCTTCTGTTATCGCAACTATGCAATTCTAAAATAGTTCGGTTTTCAAAAGATTGAAAGAGCTCTTCAAAGGAACAACTCCATGTCTCCCTGCTCATCATTGTGTAATAACAGGAAATGACTTTGCCCTTGATTCTGAAGTTTTTAAGATGAAAAGATCAACAGACAGAAAGACACTGAGGTCACACACCTTCCATTGAGAGAAAGCCTGTTATTTTCCTCTCATCTACCTTCTCTTCCTCAGCTCATCTGAGAGAGGAGTGTTCCCATTCTCCACTTATCTTTCAGCTCAGCTATATGTAGGACTAGAAGAGGACCGACATTGTTAGAGCAAGAATCGGTCCCATTTTGATCACATTTGTTTCCATATTGGTGATCTGTAATTATAATACCAATAGTACCACTTTATCTCTGATCTGCTCTTCCTTCTTTGTTGTGTATTTTTTTTCTATCTGTACACATGCAGTAAGCGCTTCACAAAAGGAGAGAATTTTCTCCTTCTCTCTTTGACTTTCTTGCTGCACTCTGTCCCATCATCATTGTTTGTTTGTTTGTTTAAGTCTTGTACAAATTGTTCGAATCAACTGCTCATCTGTAAAGTCCCTTTTGTTTTACTGACATCACACCTGCTGGTGCCACTGTGTGCCGTCAGGGAGGCTGTCTTCCTCAGTGAAAGGGAAGCGTGTCTTAGTTGGGTTCACACCCAAGTGGGGAGGCACCTCTGCATTTTTCCTTCAACTGCACCACAAGTGTTACTCTGCAGAAGGTAATCAGACAGACGGAAGGTGTGAACAGCCACAGACTACGGCTCAGTCCACCTGCTGGCATCACATTCACACCGATACAGAGCAGCTTTCTATTTTGTAAAGTGCTTCAGGCTTTAGACGTACAATTCATTCATTCATATTAATTAAAGATAAAAGTTCTCCAATCATTGCTGGGTCTCTTTGACTAAATTCACTAGTAGTAGTATTAAATTGAAAAGCGAAATATACAAATGAGTGCACCTATAATTCAATACATGTTTAAAGTGAAACCTTCCTGGATTCAATACAGCAGTGTGATGCCACTGAGTCCGAGACAAAGATGAATAATTCACCTGAGGAAGATTGAGGAAATGTAAATACAAGAGACAACCGCTTTAAAGCCACTCTCGCTCAATTCATCTGTGTACGTGGCTCTGGGTGCCCATTTGTTCTCCATTCCCACCTCTTTCTCCGTCACGTCGTCAGTCACATCCACTGCCTGCCAGGTGTGAAGAGGGAGATGGCAGTCAGTAATTGGTGAGAAAGCACGTTGTCACTCTGCTGGATAGAGGATAGATTACATCCAATATGTTTCTAATATGTTGAAAGACAGAGAATAGAAATCATACTTGTTGTAGAAAGGCAAACCACTTCAAAAAGAAGAAAACATCTAATACTGGGCAAAGATTACACTTTCTAAATTGCATGAATCTCTGCAATTAATAGCACTAATTCTTTTTTTTTTTTACTTTAAGCAAATACGTTTCTTTTTAAAAGCTTTACACAGTAGTAGGTAAAATATTTATTGTAAATCTTAATGTAAAATTGATTAAATAAAGATAAATGAGAAATGTAATGTTGTTTTCTGAATAGGTACCATAGTATTCATGTTTCTTTCATCAGGAAGAAGCATAAACAGTATATCTACCTATAAATAATGTATCTATCAATCAATATTCTATGTTCAGTAGCAAGTGTTCGAGTGAGGTAACGTACACTGCTGGGATTGACTGTGCAGGGTTCGTATTGGATTTCCTTTTAGAGAATCTTACAAAATAAAATAAATAAATACACTTCCAGTGATGCAGGTTACAATTAACTTTGATTCTATCGACTGTGCTTCTGTCAACGTAAGAGTTTGCTACCTTTCACCTTTCATTGGTCTGCACTGCCTGTTCTCTTCTGTGAGCCAGTCTTAGCCCCCCCCCCCCCCCCCCAAAATGCTTTCATTAACAAGTAATGAAGCCCCTCCCAAGTCAACACTGATCACTGACCTTCTTAAAAAAATGGGCTTCCATACTGGACAAACTGTAGCATCAACACAATAAATGAATAAATACAAGTATATGGTACTTTTTTACGCTCTCTCATTCCCTCTTTCCTTTTCTTTCCCTTCCTTTCACCTTTGACCCTTACCCTTAAGTTGACTAACTGCACTATCAAGAGCTCAACCACCATTATGCCAAAACCATCTGCGTGTGTGTTTGAGTGTTTTAACAGTGTTGTAGGGGCATAAATCTAGTTAGACAGTCACATTTTGGGGACTCGCCATCCTTTTGAGGACAAAATGCAAGTCACCAAAATGTAAATTCCTACATTTTTAGGTTAGAGTAAGCTTTAGGATTAAGCTGGCAGCTGTTGTCGTTAGGGTACGTCTCCAGGAAGTAAATAGGTTGATGTAACGTTGCCAGAAGTCATCAAAATGACTGTGTCTCTGTTTGTGTGTTTGTTTACGTGTGTCCTACATTCTCTGAAGGAGGGGGGGAATCTCAAGAGATGTGAACCGTGCACACATGCTGTCACCTCATCAACTGAGGCGCCCTCCTGGGACCCCATGCATGTGTGTCCATGCAGTCTGCCTAGGGTGGGTTAGGAGGACTCTCAAGAGAGTTATGACACTGACACACACACACACACACACAAGATCCCAGGAGTAAAGGTTGGAGGAGACAAGGTGCCACCATGTGTCTCTGATACCGGCTTACTGTCAGCGCTGGGTGACAACTGGTCACCTCTGACTGGACACGCACACACATTTATATGTAAATACACACAGAAGAGCATTTACAAAAATGTAAACTTGACACATCTGCCCAGCCCATGCAAATATAAACACACAACAAGGTTGATCCATAATGCAAGACAATGTTCAGAGGCGCACACGTCCCCCCGTACAGTACAACAAGCAGATAAGATTCTTAAATATTGTTATTTATGTGCTATTGTAATGCTTATTGAATACGCTGCATTGTGAAGAACCAATTCAGCTATTATGATGTGACCTCATATATATATATATATACACTGTATATATAAAAATATGATCGTGCTTAATGGCGTGTCACACATTTACTTGATGAATTTGTGAACCTTTACTCTTTTTGTGTGTGTAAGTATTTCCTTCACTCACTACCTCGGTATACTTTTGCTCCCCAGCCTCTATTTGCTCTCCCTTAGTGAAACAACCTTGAAATGCGACAGATTGTTCAAATTCACCTCGCTGAACTTCACAAATCAAAGCTAGACCACTAATAGTGAGTTCTTGTCAGTTGAGGAAAAAGAGAGATTGTGGGGGTAAAATAAGAACGCACTCATTCTCACACACACACACACACACACACACACACACACACACACACACACACACACACACACACACACACAACTAATCATTAACAGCTATACTAGGGTCACACTTTGCAGCTGCTCTTTCTGGATAAGATAAGAGTTTGACTGCTGAGTGTGTGTGTGTGTGTGTGTGTGTGTGTGTGTGAGAGAGTTTGTGGGTGATCTTTTGTGTGTATTTATGTCTGCATCATTGTCTGTATCTGTGCCTGAAAACACCTGTTTAAACAAAGCTTTAGAAATACAACTGAATAAATACATTTCATATATACAGTAACCAGCCAGCTGTCTGTTATAAGGTTGTAAAAGACTGTTGTTAACGTTTACTTTGATGACAGTAAAAATATAATAAATCAAAGAGCTTCACTGTATGTACTTTAGTTTAGTGACACATGCTGTGGGCCTTATTATCAGGTGAGGACAGAATGTTCTCAGAATGAGGTAAAGTACCCCCCCCCCTCCCCCTTTGCCTCAAATCCACAGGGAGTTATACAATCTTGGTGTCAGTGTTTGCCCCCCCCCCCCCCCCCCAGTAGTGTACTTTTCACAGTACAACTGTGGCTTTATTTCTTAATTGTATCCGAAGGACGGGGTATCGGTGAATGAGGGTTCCCTCAGTGTTCTGGAACCCTCTTTTGCAGGGCACAGACTCTTCCTCTTTGATCACTCAGATAAGGTGCTGTGGTCCTAGACTGCCGAGGGACTTCCTAGTAAACACTGAGCTCCTCTCACCTCTCCTCGATCCCCCTGTGTATGAATCCATATCTCATTAATGCAAGTCGCTCACTTTGCCCCCCCACTGGAGTCTGTGCTTTCTCGCCTGGCAGGTTTCCGTGGATAGTGGTTATGTGGATGCTGGTCCATCCTGCTGCTGCGGCCCTGCTGACATCTACTGGTACGAAGATTATTTTGATTAGCCACATTACTACTAAAGTCCCCATAAACACACATTTATAGCAGTTATGGACTATGGCTTCCTTCCTAAAGTGCGTGTGATTTCTCTCCTCAGGTGTCTGGGGATGTTGGTAACATCTGGGCAGTGGTTGTTCCATTGCTACTGGCCTTATTATCAGTCACATTACTATTGCTGACACCATTACTGCTTTTGTTATCATTGTTAGTATACTATAGCCATTACTGCTGTTATTATTAGTCACAATGTTTCCATCATTGTTCTGCTTACCACTTTTCATTATTTGTACATTTTTTACGCTCCACATTTCGTACTCATGAAATCTATTGCAGAGGTAGTATCCCTTTTTTGGGGGGGTATTTTGAGTTTTTCTTGTGCCGATGCGAAGGTTCCAGACAAAAAGATGTGATGTGTACAGATCGTAAATCTCTGGTGATTCAGGGTTATAGAAAATGAATTGAATTGAATCTACACGTTCCTCTCTTAAACAACAGGAGCCCCTTCATACAATGTGTCATAGAGTCTTAAACCAGTAGATACTCTTACACACATACACAGGATTTTAATTCTCACCCGCATCCCTAATCATCCTTGATAAACGCCTTCTCTTTCTACTGATTGAATTCCTTTCCACCCCGTGGAGGAGGTTTGCATTTAGTCCACCCAAAGCCTCTCACTTGAGAGGCTGGCTTTGCCATAATGTAATCGTACACACCAGGTCCACTGGTTATCTTCTTAAATCTCACATGACCAACATGAACATTTTGCAAAATAACCATGTAGACAATCGGGTGTGAGTGCATCAGATCATCTCACCTTACTTTATCTCCTGCTATATCTCTACTCTATCTCTTGGTATCCAACAAAACACACAAGTTCATGCAGTGAAGATAACCACGAGTGTTAAAGATGGTGGCGTTCTTTGAATGACGCCCCATGAAGCAGTCCATTCCCACCAATCCCAACAGCACAACACCGCTGCACGTCTCTGTTTCTTTTGGAAGTCCTGACCAGCGTAGTGCCTGAGGCGTAATAGTTTTAGTTTCAATAGAGGTCAACCTGCTGTGGCTGTGATTAACAGCAGAATTGTGATGTAAATGTGTTGTTGTTATGGCTGTGTTGTACTATCCAAAACCATTTATCTTCTTACGTTTATCTATTTACATTGTAAAGCGCTTACTTGTTTTTCCTTTTTTATTTGATATCTTCCTAGTACCTGAATGTAACTCTGGATCATCTATTCCCAAGTTCTTGCAGGCTAAACTCTGAGTTGGGTTTGCGACAGCCGGTCAATATACAGGCTCCATCAATATTTAATATGGGAAGATTGTAAGTTTTCATGAAACTGGATGTAGTCTGAGTGGGTGGCTGACCATATGGTGTCAGTGTTCTGAATAACAGATGACCTCAGATCAGATTTATCTTGAGAGTAAGATAGGGAGAGAAAAGAAAGAGATGCGGGTGCTTTGGCAACACTGTTCATCTGATATTCATGCCAATAAAACCAGCTGAGCTTAACTGAAGCGAGGAGAGAAGAGGCTGAGACAGTGAGAGAGATCACAGAGGGAACCAGACACTATCCTGCAGCCCGTATCAGAACAGAGGGATCAAGTTCTTTGCCAAAATAACATAACACCAAGAGTTTGACACATTCTCGGACCAAAAACAAAATTCAAAACCTATTTGAAGAAAAACTGACATTACAGTGGAAGCAAGAAAATATGTTTCAGTTTGATGAAAAACTACAAAATGTGCCCACTTGTTTGGATCTCTGGTCTGTAATAGTCCTCACCATCTTCACTTCTGTCTGTTGCTTTATATCTTATCATTGAGAGTTTTGTGTGTGTAAAAAGGACATTTAAACTAACTCGGTGTATATGTTTGTTGTTTTAGTGCAGTGTTTACAGTGTAGACCAATCCAAACCATTTATCTACTCACATTTATCTACTTACATTGTAAAGCGTGTACATCAAGCTTTGGCATCAGTGAACCTAATTATTATAGTCATTCTAGTAAAAACTCATTTCAAATTGGGTGGAAGAGAGTAAGATGAGTAAAGGGAAGTACAGGGCGGGGGTAGGGTTGGAGGGATAGAGAGAAAGAGAGAGAGAGAGAGAGAGAGAGAGAGCGAGAGAGGGCATACAAAGAAAGAGAGGAGAGGGGGGGGGCACCCAAAAGAACACCTGTTGAGATTAGGGTTGGCACGCGACCCACTCCAACTCGCGTGGCAGCTGCACCTCACTGGAACAATAGCAGTAAAAGAGAGAGAGGGAGAAAGCGAGAGCCGAAAGTTTGAATGCACTACTTATCCTTTCAGGTCATGTATGTGTGAGGGTGTGTGTGTGTGTGTGTGTGTGTGTGTGTGTGTCTGGGTGTGTGTGTGGCATACTAATGTGTGCAGAGACAGAGAAGGACTTGCAGCCAAAGAAAAAAAAAGACTTATTCAAGCGTATTCAAGTTAACTGTGGAGCCCAAACTAGGTGAAAGGTCTTATTTATCTTTGGGTCGTGGAAAAGAATGGAATCGAATAGAGGACACCTGCTCAAGGTAGTGAATAAGGTGTTTGCTAAGAGAGCCTGCCAGCTGTCACTTGGGGTGCACTGAGATCCTGAGAGTTTGTAGTAGGAAAGAAAGTAAGAAAATGTAATGTGCTTCAAATGGGAACAGCCTCTTCTAAAGTGCTCTTGCTTCTATGCAGAATAGACATACGCTATAATGTTTTCCTGCAGTTGCTTGTTAAAATGGCATTGAGGAGTGGTTTGAGTTTATGAGTTAACATTCTTATTTCCATGCAGTTCTGCTCCATGAACACACAAATTGGAGCCCAATTACCCATTGCTTTACTTGGATGCACTGCAGATATGAGGCCATATTGAATATAATTGCACGCAGTGGAATGCATCCAGTAACACTGGTGACTATACTTTCATACCAATTTCCCAGTGGTGATACAAGTCATTTCTGACTCTGCTTTCAGTTAGACAGCAAATG
This sequence comes from Pungitius pungitius, assembly GCF_949316345.1. Taxonomy (NCBI): domain Eukaryota; kingdom Metazoa; phylum Chordata; class Actinopteri; order Perciformes; family Gasterosteidae; genus Pungitius; species Pungitius pungitius. The sequence continues at coordinate 467,287 of NC_084910.1, forward strand.
TCGTACCATCTCGCTCATTCATTCACCCGTTTTCTCTCTATTACCCCCCCTCCCCCCACTACACACAGACCCATTTGCAATTAGTTTTGATGTGCAGAAATGTGCTCCATTGAAAGTTCAAATCATTTCATTGGCGACATATTGCAAATACTGGTGATTTCTACTTACGCTGTGGTACTTAAATTCTCTTTTATTTCAATGCATGATCTCCATGGCCACAGTCATGACATTCACACGGTGCTCAACACACACACACAGCATCGCTTGGATGCCTCTCCATCGCGCAGAAGCATTATGTAATTCACCCTTGATAACTGTTCTGGAAGCTTGGTCTGAACTCGGTTACCTTTCCAAAATCTTCTGCCACACAGCCGAGTCCTCTCCGGCTCTGCGACGCCATCTAGCGACCATCCAACACAGCCTGTTTCCACCGTGCGTCTGCTTGTCCCTCCTCACCTCTCTCCTTGTTTTTTGGACTCCTTAACTGATTAAAAAGTGAAATAAGTGAGTGATTATTTTGGGGGTGTACTGCGTATGATCCGAAGAAACAAAGTTGACTTGTGTTTACAACATAATGGTTTCTGTTAATAAGCATTAGAACCAAAAGCAAAAAGTACAAAGATGGCAATGATTATGTTCGCACGGATAGTGTAAAGTTGGCAGGTCAGGCTCATAAACACTGTATTTTACATGTTATCATGACTCAGGAAGAAATCAATTTTTCCTGTTTGATTGGCAATGCCGGTCATGATCGTTTTGTTTATTCTGCCAATGCTATATTTTATACACAACTTTTAACTTGGAAATTGCACTTGTTCCGTGCGTAAAAAGAGAACCGTTGCGTAAATGCGCATTGCCGCGCATTCTCCTGTCACCTGCTCTTGTTTGTGTCACCGCACGGCAAACTGCACTCGTTGTCAGTTTAGAGGGGTGCGGATGTGTTTGCTCGCAGACACAATCTGCACACATCGCCACCTGCTTTTCTTCTCCGCCTCACTTCTCTGTCTGGTGTGCGGGAGAGGGCTGGTTCGATGAGTGTTGTGTGACAAAGGACCGCCCAACCCCACCTCACGGAGAGAGAGAGGAAGGGGGGGCAGCGTCAAGCATACAGCTTGGTTCTTTTCTCACACCAGCTAAACGACGATGATGTCTCCATGAGATGTTTCTCTGTTTATGAGGCGCTCGTTCAGAGGCTTAACTGTTGAACATGTTGATCTCGATCAGTGACCACCTGTAGGCAGGTAATCATCAACTAAAAACAATTAACTAAGCAATTAGTAAATCCCCACTCTTTGATTTAAGTGGTTATTATTGACATTATTGTTGTCACTGCTATTATGACAGCATCATTCACATAATGCAGGTGCAGTGACTCAGAGTATCTCTATTCAGTAATAAAGGTGTGGAGCATTCATAACAACAACACTGGAAATGGGTTAATGGTATTACCAGGGTCTATTTGATGTATTCTGTATTACCCAGGCACCACAGCCTCGTGTTACGGTTCCCATGTGGTGAAGCATACTTAGCTCCCCATATAGCTGTTGGTTAATGGTATCCACACGGGCTGGTGGTAGGAGGGTAAAAAGGGCTTCCATAACATAAACCAGTGTCTCTTTAAAAAAAACTGAAGTTTCTTGTTGTATTCTAGAATGAGGTCAGACACGAGGCTCCTCATTGCACGCGCTGATTATTATTAGATTCCATTTTGGGCCAATCAGCGGCGAGGGGGCGTGGGTTCAGCTCAAAGGCAGGGTAGTGACAGACTCCTATTGGTGGATTTTTATCGCCGTTGTATCTCGTGGAAGGGATAAATACCAGCAAGTGGGACCGAGACTGGAGGGCTGCTTGCAACTCGGTCTACAGATGGAAGGTGGACTGTGTAACTCTAGGTGTCTTTTTTTCCTCCCCGGCACGCATGGCTTTTGTTTCTGAGAAGAGGGAACAGAGCTGATGCAGAGAGAAGCACTCGCGTCTCACACTGTAGGCTTGGGAGCCTTTTTGGAAGTGCCCGAGCGCACGGCGTGGCACTCAGTGTGCGCGCAGCAGCCGCACAGACTGCGTTCAGTCCCCACACGGCTGAACCGATTCTATAACACAGAAGGGAGAGACTGAGAGAGAGAGAGAGAGAGAGAGAGAGAGAGAGAGAGAGAGAGAGAGAGGGAGGCAGATAACAGTGCACTCAAGGAAGAGTGGGGCTGTGCTGTCTGTTTTATCACCAACGGAAACTGGAAATTAAACTGTTTTTTTTATTTTCACACATCCAGCCTTTTAAGGCTACACTGGACTGAACTGTTCCGAGTTTACTGCACACCTCGGGAGTGAATTATTCCTTTGCGCTTTTTTTCAAACTGAAGAGGAGGAGAAAAAGAGCTGAGTTTGCTTTTAAAGTGAATCGCAGGGACCAAGGAGAGAGGGATAGAGACTCTGTTGCGTGTAGCCGGGCAGCATGGTGCAGAAGATGAGCCACGCGGAGAGCACCGCCGAGGCGCTGTCCTTTTTCGCCGGAGATTCCAGCTCCGACTCCGGGGCGTGCATGGACCTGGACCCGGCCGCATCGCCTCTCTCCCCGGGCTCCGCGGCTTCTTCAACCGCCGGGGACAAGCTGGGAGAGAACCCCGCGTGGTGCAAAACGCCCAGCGGCCACATCAAGAGGCCCATGAACGCGTTTATGGTTTGGTCGCAGATTGAGAGGAGGAAGATCATGGAGCAGTCCCCCGACATGCACAACGCAGAGATCTCCAAGAGGCTGGGGAAGCGGTGGAAGCTTCTCAGAGACAGCGACAAGATCCCCTTCATCAGAGAGGCGGAGCGTCTCAGGCTCAAGCACATGGCGGACTACCCCGACTACAAGTACCGCCCGAGGAAGAAGGTCAAATCAAGCGCCTCCAAGCCGGGCGGTAACGGGGACAAGGGGGAGAAACTCAGCAGTAGCTCCAGCAGCACCAGCACCAAGACATCCTCCTCTTCCAGGAAGAATGGATCCAAATCACCCAGCAGCAGTAAGTCCCACAAATCACTTTTCGGGAACAACAACAGCAGCAGCAGCAGCACCAAAGCATCACCGTTTGCCTCTGACCACGCATCAGAGCACCACCACAACTCCCTCTACAAGTCCAAGTCGGTCTCCTGCTCTTCGGCCAAGCTCATACCGGAGGGCAAGAAGCCCAAGCGGGTGTACGTGTTCGGGAGCAGCGGGGCCAACTTGAGCGTCAGCCCCGCCTCCTCCTCGTCCTCCTCCTCCGTGGCGGTGCCGGCGAGCCCCACGCTCAGCAGCTCGGCGGACTCAAGCGACCCGCTCAGCCTGTACGAGGACGCGGCCAGCGGCCGGGAGGAGGGGGCCGACTCCCCCGCCAGCAGCAGCAGCGGCAGCAGCCCGGGCGGGTCTTCGGAGCGCAACGGGGGGCACACGTACAGCAGTCGGCGGGCGTCCTCGCCGACTCCCTCCGGCTCGCACTCGTCCGCCTCCTCTTCCTCCTCCTCCTCTTCTTCGGAGGACGACGAGGAGTTCGAGGACGACCTGCTCGACATCAACCCGAGCCCGAGCTATGACAGCATGTCGCTGGGCAGCTTCGGCTCCTCGGCGCTGGACAGGGACTTGGATTTGAACTTTGAGTCCGGCTCCGGCGGCTCCCACTTCGAGTTCCCCGACTACTGCACGCCCGAAGTCAGCGAAATGATCTCCGGGGACTGGCTGGAGTCCACCATCTCCAACTTGGTGTTCACGTACTGAGTGAGCAGAACGCACGAAGGGAGAGAAGAAGAAGACAAACAAACAACCCCGAGAGGTGATGTCCTACGAGCTGAAATGTGACCACACACAGAAACAACGCAGTTCCTGCGGGGAGTGGGCGTAATAGTTTGTGTTATAACTAGCCTACAACAGACTAGTAAAAAAAACCCACTGAAACTAGTCCAGATATAGGCAAGAGCTGCAAGTCCTTGGGAGGCTGAACTTTCAAGCGAATAACTTGCCCACTTCGTGCTTTTCCTGGGACGCGTGGACCGGGGGCCACAGACGTGAAGGGGAGACAAACGGAGGCACATGCGTCGGTGTCCTGACGGTGAAACTCCTTTGAGTCCCGAACTGTTTCTGAACTTCAAAACAACCCAACCGTGGTTGGTTCGCACCGTGTGCAGTCCATTCAGTCAACAACAACAACAACAACAAAAAGGGACAAACGTTTTCACAACTTTTTACCAATTGCAAAGTGAAGTTCACCACTAACAAGGTACAGAAATAGGACTGTCGTGCGACATTTTTTTATTGTGGTGTGTCACCGGGAGGGATTTTTTAATGAAACCGAGGTGGGTTGATGTTTTTTAAAAGTCGAATATTTTCTCAAAAGCAAAAAAAACATGTTAAGCATGATCGCCTACTTTGTTCCTATCTTGTGCTGAGATTTTCTGTGAGACTGTCGAGCGGTTTAAAACTAGTTTTAGTTATTTAAATGGGTAGGTGGCGCTCGCTTTCGGTTCTTCTCTTTAAAATAAGGACATTGAAATAATCACCAGCTGTTGTAATTTCTCGAACTTCAGGATTCACACTCAAACTTCAAATCTGTGCTGAACTTTATACACGTGTTCTCTACTATTCAGGACCAAAATGATTTGATTTCAGATGATAGTTATAGAGAAATCCTCACCGATTTTTTTTCATCCTCTGAGCTTTGTTTTGTACATGTATTCGGATACCATTTTATATGGGATGTTGTATTTATATACTGGGCCAAGCATTTTTGACTTGATCATTTTTTTAATTTCTTGTACACATGATCTAGTCCTCTTTGTTTCTTACACGGTTGTTTGTCGGTATGTCGCATTTCCTTCTCAGGCGAAGGGCTAGAGTTTTCAAAACACAAAACCTTTGATTTAATTTTATATTTAAATGGACACACTTTTTGGACACTTAAAAGAGAGGAAACAGTTTGATTATTTTCTCAGTGTATTTTTGTACAAATCTATATAGAAAACAGGGGAAGTCAACAATCGGTTTGTGTAGCCTGCTAATACAGCTGTATTGGATTTCCTAATGTCAGTACCCCGGCAGGCTGGTTTTCATGCTGCCTTCAAGTGATCATGGTAAGCTCGTACCTATGACTCTATGTCGCCTGTTCAGATGCTTTTTTTTTAAAAGACAACCAGCAAAATAGACCTTCTATCACTGTGGTGCCTATTGTTTGTTTTAAGAAATGAAAAGCACCAAGGTATTTTATACTTAAGTGACCTAACAAGAGGAGATAATATTACTCAGTTGTGTTTATGGTGTTTTAATCCACAAATCTGGCAAATACTTTTCACCAGCACATACTGACAAGACTCCTTTGATGTCCAATCTCGACATAACTGTCAGTACGGGCATGATCTACTTTACCACGCAGTTAAAGGATACAATTACGATTTTTCCGACAGCACTTGAACGCAGCACCAGCCTTTGTATCTGCCTACCTTCTACGTTTACAGTGCCACTCTGCAGGCTCCTTAAAGATACAAGAATGCATTATTTCTCGAGGCTGCCCTGTGGACCATTTGGGTTTAACAGCGTAACTATCTAAAGCAGACTCTTTTTATTCTTTGCATTTTCTTTCATATCACTTGCCTATGACAACAAATGAGGAGATTGTAGCTTTACATTTGACATGTTTCTTGATGTTTTCATTAATTGATGTCACATTTGCCAATCAACCTTTGTATTTAACAGGCTATGGATAACACCAAGCAAACACGGACGATAACATCAAGCATATTCAAATTTCTGACTTGAGTTCCGCAACACCTACTTGTTCTGCGTTTCTCATTGTATTTGAATATATAATCTTTTGTACTTGTCAGCTAACTATTAGCTAATAATTGTTTTAGTATCTTTATGGCATGGTGAATAGCATTTGTATTTCAGATTCAGGTTAATAGCTGTTGTGTTTTTCAGAAAAAAAGAAAAAATGAGGAAAAACGATGAAACGTGAACTCGATCTTTGTATATTTGACTGTATCATAAAGCAAAAAGATTGTGTGTTTATGTACGTTGTTGCTATCGAGGACAGGCACTGTCTAGAACTGCTACCTTTTACACATCCTTACTTACATTTAAGGTGGTCAGTTCAGGACTTTTTTATATATATATGAAAGCATTTTTTTAAAATATATTGACTTTATTTTTCATCCATCCTGTGCAATATGCTGTGTAGAATTATCATTTATTGTCTCTAATCATGCCATAAACAAAGGAACCACCCTTTTTTTGAGAAAGGGGGGAACTCATGCCAGCTAAATTGTGTCCATTCACTGCCTGTCAGATTGTTGATATAAACTTGTGTACAGAACTTTTTCAAGGAAGGAAATAAATATCAGCTGGAACTGAAACTCTACAACTCTTTCTTGATTCTTTGTCCCTCCTTGACTCTTACAAGAACATAGAAATGGACAGAATTAAAAGCAAGAACAAGGCCCATCGCAGCTATTAACTTACCGCACAACCTACCTTTTTATAACCACAATATCTGGCTTGGTTCTAAAAAGTGGTTACCCTGTGTGAAGAGATATTGCATTTGGGAAATCTAAGTCCCCCCCCCCAACAATAACCCACCTCATACTTTACAGCAAAGCAAACATTATTATTGGAAGTTCAGCAGGAAATGAAAGTGAAAGATCAATTAATTTGGTAATTTTTTGATAAAAAGTTGTCTACATACATACAAATATCTACATCAACAGGAAAAGGACCGACCTCAACGTTTCACATTAGGAGCGTAGCTGCAAATCCGCCTGAAGACGTTTTTGTACACAACAATGCTTTCTACGAATGGCCCACAGATGGTCCACCAAGCCGTTGGAAAGCGCACACACAGCCTTTTTATTCCCATTTCCAATACAATAGGTAGAGCTGATTTGATAGCAGGCTCCACCCTCTATGGTCTTGATTCTGTAAAGCCTTTTGGAAGCTTACAACAGCACCCTGGAGCCAAGAAATAGATGCATTTATATAGACTCAGACGGAGCAAATCAATAAGATTATTTTAACCCTATCGTGACACATTTGATATATTTTAATGTTAAGCCCCATAAGGCTTATGTACACATCATGCATTCTGAATCCATCTTAGGGAGTGTTGATCTGAGACTTGGATGTGCCATAATGAAGATTATAAGGCCATAAAACGTGACATAGTTCTGAACTATAGACCAATTGTAACACTAACAAAGATCAGGTACATTATTTAGCACGCACCTCAGACTATTTTATGGTTTTAAATTCTTGTGGGATCTTCAATTTACCAAGCAAATCCAAAGTGATTAATAACATTACCATAACATGAATCTTTACAGATATACAGATGTTTCCTATTATATTTTGGTAAATAATAACTGCTTAAAAGACGATCATTGTAGAGAAAACCTACAGATAGATATGTATATCTGTACCCTTTGTCCCGTTGATCCCCTGGGTAATCTAAATGCAGACTCATCCCAAGCCTTGAACCCAACATGAAAGGCTGTACCGACCCACTGGAGCTCCAGAGGACTGGGCTGCTATTAACACATTTGTACATTGTACACATAGCATATCATTCACCTAGCGACCACAGCAAACTGGTTTTGAAGTGATGAAGATGAGCAATTTCAGCCATCCCTGTGCTAAGAGGACTGTTTCATTAATAAAGCGCTCCAGGAGTAAACAATTATGTTGCCTGCTTAGGTTTGTTTAATTGCCTAAAATATGTTCTAGCTAAAGAATAAAAATGTGTGTGCTCATTTACAACATTAATGAAATCTCAGCGCATCTAAGGGTCACTTTTATTGTCTGAATGATAAGGAATAGCAGTAATAAAAGGCTGTTTATAGGAGAAGACACAATTATCAGTTCAAAGGGTAAATCTTCTTGGGCTTCATCCCAGAAAAAATGATTCCATTCTATTGCAGCCCGTTGTGCTGTGTGCTGTCTGTCTGCTGCTCAGACAGTCATGTTTTCCCTTCCCCCTCTCCCAGACAGGCCCTTATTATAGGGGGAAGGGCTGGTTTAGGAGCAGTCAGCCAAGGGCCCTCCAGCATAGCTGATGAGCACGTCTGTCTGTCTACGTTATGTGTGGTTCTCTCTGTGTGTGTGTGTGTGTGCAATTCTATGCATAAAGTGTAACCACATGACATGGTTATCTCATGGTTGGACCAGGCACTGTATCTCACGCTTTTTTATTTAATGTGGTGTAAAACAACGAGCTGTGTACCAATGCAGGAAGAACCCTACACTGTGTTCTTGTTATGTGTGACTTCCTTGAAGCAATACATACTGTAGGTATGCATTAGATACACAATTAAATAAAGATAGCAAGACGTTAAAATAATTTGCTATATTATGCAATGTGAAAAAGCAGTACCATTTGAATAAGCACATTGTGCATGCCAAATTAGGGGAACTGCTTGTGTATAATGAGTAGGGAAGCAACAATATGTTAAGTGTTCATAAAAACACGATTATCAGGTTAAGAGCTACATATAAAAAATATTATGCCACAGGACATAGCCCCACCCCACGAGGTCTGATTCACATTAACAGAAGGATAATGGGGGACATGAGTGCAAGAAATGAAAACAGACAACACATGTGAATTAAACATTTAGTTACATGTGTGCGAGAAAGCAGCCACGCTTGCTCTTGTGGAGGAAATACACTGAGTGTGCACTTGTGCATAATCCATAAGTGATTTTATGAAGTGGCTACAACTAAGCCGTTGTAACATCACACCAGTCTGCAGATAGATGCATTTATTCCAAGCTTAATTGGTTGTTGGTAACTAACTGATTTTTCAAAGAAAACACTGTTGATATTGCTTTATTAATTTACCACCCCATTTGTGTCAAGTGTGTGGTAAAATCTTGCAAATGGTTCTAAAAGCTCCAGCACTTCCCTGTATGTGTGTGTGTAGAACTCCTCTAAGCTCCGCAGTGGGAGACATGCAGGACGCAGCCAGAGCAGAGCCGACGGACTGCTGGAGTCAGTGGCCCAGTGAAACCACAGCAGGGAGGATAAGAGCCCCGCCGGAGGAGGGGGGGGGGGGGGGGGGGGGCATGACTCTATCTCTATGTCCTACTGTCTGTATAGGTAGCTGATCTACGCTCAGCCCACAGGGGCTGGATGGTGGGGTGGATTATTTAATGGATATACCAGTATATTGCCCATTTTTCATTTACAAAAAAATAAAACATATATATTTCCTAATTATTTTTTTTTCCTAGCACCACGTGTTTAGTTTCTGTTGTTTTCAATACACAGACTTGTTGAATTCTTTTTTTTTTTATCATGTATTTCTACTTGTATGGCATATGAATGGAGTACACCGTGTTCTCTTGGGTTTTCTAGCCTCCACTTGACTGACTCTCCCACTGTATCCGAGATGTTCCTGAATGATTGTATACTCACTGCAAACTAAAACATCCCCCAATGTTCCAGTTGGTTGTGACTGAGTAGTTTCTGTCTGCTGTGTGTCTGCCAAGAGACACAATAACTAATTGTGTGTGCAGTATAACAGGAGGGACTACATTTGAATCCGCCTGTTCTTCTGTTACTGTTGTCATTGTGCGCATACACCTGGTAATGACTTTGTTGAGACATAACTTCTAGTGCTTTGTCAAAAAAAGGAAAACACGGATGCATGTTTAAGTATAGTGCGACGTACACAACAACATTAATATTCCTTCCTTGTCGGATCATTTTAGCAAAACATTAGGAATGAATCAAGTTTACAGGGAAGGTGTTAATAGACTGAACTGATAATTAAAAGTAATATTGCAAGTCTAGATAATAGAACTACCAAACTTGCATGCACATGGAACAAAACAACTCATGTTAATGTATAATTAAATAAGGGGTTGTAATATTAAGTATGCCAAATACATACTCTAACATTAAAAAAAGATATATAATAAACAAGAAGAATGAGACTTTCCTAAACATCACAGGCCTCCTAAAAAAAGCTTTTTGGATGAGGAGGTTTTTCCGTGTATGTGTTGCCATTAAATGTATTTATGCGCTTCTCTGTGCATTAAATACCAACAATGAGTTAAATCAAATAAATGAAATAAAGATGAACACATATTTCAAGGCAGAGAGGCATAACATTGACGGACCTAAAAAAAAATAATGAAGTAAAGTTAGTGGTTTTCATAAAAAGAAACGCAACTAATGTGATAGCAGACGAGTAAGCAGCGCGCCTCGCGTCAGTAACGACGCACATCCGCGGGCCGCCTGCGCCGTTCTGTGCATCCAGTTGTTTGACTTTGAGAGGGCGGGACTCTTTGGAGAGAGAAATGAACTAGGCGCGGCCAAAAGGAGCCCCATCCATCTATCACACGTGTAGACAAAGGGGGACTCCACAACACAAAGCTGGATGTGCCCTGTGAAACTTTTTCCACGACGCACGGAGCGGCGCGCAGAGCGAAAAGCCTCCAGGTGAGTCGTCTTCTGCCTGTTCCTTCTCCCGCGGGGTTGTTTTGGAATTCGTTTCCAGTTAAAAGTTGCCGCTGTAGTTGGTGCGTCAGCGCTCAAACTTGAGCACAAAGCGGGCGAGAAAGGGAGAGAGACGCCGAGAACCAGTGGCGGCGAGGAGAGAGAGAGAGAGAGAGAGAGGGGGGGGAGAGGGAGCGCTCCCCTTTTCCTTTGTCTGATGCGCGGAGCTTTGAGAGGAGAACTTGAGGAGATGCTCAGGCAAGCATCTTCATAACGCTCAAAATGACTCAACATGTGATACTTAAAACGAATTGTCACAGAGGTGAGATGGAGTTTCTGCTGCCGCCGTGTTTGCGTCTCTTGGGGATGTTGCGACGCACGAGACAAAGCAACTGCCTGTCACAAGTTTGCGGGGAAAACGACCTGTTATGCACGCAGGAAAAAAACTCACAAGTATTAGTTGTTAAATAGTTTGGAACTAGTGGCCCTTACCCAGCCCCGTGCAAGGTTTTTTTTTATTTTGATCAAAGTGTGGTTTGTGTTCTTGCGAAGTTGCCAGTGCACTGAGGGAATTCAGAACAATGCAATCAGGTGTAAAGTATCTAAGAAACCAAACGGCGACAGAATGAAAAGCCTTTGCTCGAATATGGGAGGTTGTTTGGAGGCATAAAGATGGACACATATTATGTTTGTCTCGACAAATCAGCAGGAAAGTTGTTCTCGTGGATTAGAAAAAGTGCAACAGGTACAAGTCGATGCAGCTTCTTTGTTACAGTAAAGGCTCCTTTGTTCTCAGTCATACAAAGAAGAGCCGCAGAAAGCAGCGCAAATTCACCAGGAATCTACTTTATGTAAAGCCTGAGAGGGTTTTCACGAGATTTAAAATATTTTCAATTTAGTTTTTAACTCTCCAAATTGAAGAATAAGCTTGTATTTCCCTTTTTTCTTTTAAATGTGTAAATCCCGCCACAGTACGTCAGGATAAGCACGCATACTTACTGCAGAAGCTTTATTTAAAATGTCCTCTTGGTTTATTGTGAGGTGACGAAAAACATCTTATATCAGTTTACATGATTTTTATAAAGTTTCTTCATCATGTGAAGGTGTGGCCAAATAACTTGTTTGAATTTCCTGCATTCCATAGCCCTAGGCTTACACTTTTAACAATGTGCACTTACAGGATTCATTTGTTATATGAAAAAAACTTGGTATTATTTATAATAAAAGATTTGGGATACATTTGTTTTTCCAACTTTTTACAGCGCATACCAACTTGAGCCGTGCAGACTGACAGCTAAAGTTTGACTTGATTCAAAATAGTTTTCTAAAGAATGTTTCACTTGTTTTTCTTTTTTCTTCTTATCCCAGTCTTAAGTAACGAACACATGTGTTGCACTTGCTTTAAATGATTTTTCTTGGTTCCTCTGCAATCTGTCCTTAGGTGAATTTTAACACCAGATTAACCAGCAAAGCGTTTTCTCCAGTTGGAGGTTAAAGAAAGGAAAATATGAGGAAATCACACGGAAGATGTAAAGTCACCCATCAAGCAGCTTTTAAGAAGAAGACAAGGATTAAGAGACTGCAGCTTTTTTGGTGAAGGTGAGGACCCGTCTCATAAGGATTTAAACCTCAGGAGCAGCAGCGCCAGGCGGGATGCATTTCAGGCACGCATGGATATCTGAATCTCATGGAGACACTTTAAGGATTATAAAAAAATGTGCAGTGTGTCTCTCCACAAGACAGCGTGCCCTCCAGAAGTCACTGGGAGAGCAGGATATTGCGTGTGTGATCCTCTTCGCCCTCCCCGATGGTAGGTGATATTACTTTGCACTGCCATGCAGCTCTTGTTCTTTGTTTCTTTGTTTGTTGGGGCTTCCCTGCTCACTTGGAAGCGAGCACCAGCAAACGCCACAAACAAACACACAACGCCACCATTTAAATCTGAATTTCAGTGGAATTTTGGTAGAGGCTGAGATGCCCATACATGTGGCTTTTTATGTATGTTGGAAAGGGATTTAGGTGTAATCAAAATGAATGAGGTTAAAACCATGAAATAAAACAAATCGATGCCCTGCAGCAACAATCGGCATTTTAGTCACTAATTGTTCGTCAGATATGAAGCACAAACTTTCTGTACTCTTAAGGGTTTTGCTAATTGAGGAGTTTGACTTTCACGCTTGCAGTAAACACACGTAGAAACACATTTGCCCTGAAGCGCCTCATGAACATATGTCTATTTACTGCATGTTAGAGTGTATTTGACTGGCTGTTGACAGTTGATGATGGATCAATGATTTCATAAGGTTGCATACATTTTCCCGACTGATCCAACATTGCACACAACTTTATTGTCTTTGTCTCTGTCAGCAGACTTGACTTGTGTTGATGTTGTTTTTGGCTTATTTATTTCTTCTTTGTTACATGACATCTAATGAGTATTACAGTTGTAGCTTGTCTAGTTGACCTCAGTCAGACGCATAACACCAAGAAGTGCTGAGGTTGGCGTAGCAGTAGAGAAAGAGCTTCAGAATGAAGAAGTTACATTTATTATTACCCTTACAACCTGTGCTTGAAAAACACGTGTGTGTGTGTGTGTGTGTGTGTGTGTGTGTGTGTGTGTGAGAGGGAGAGCAAGACTCACAATTCAATGATGTCATTAAGAGCCAATGAGAGTGCACAGTGGTACTAGTCAGCACGCAAGCTCCGCCTCCGGCCTCTGTGCCTCGCGGTCCACATGTCCCCCCCCAGCATCACATTGTCCCCATGCTGCAGAGAGCTGACACAGGGATGTTGTGCTCTGATGCTACAGACATCTGGAAGCATATAGAAGGTAGAACCTCAGGTTTACATTCAAGATTAGCCCAAAAATATCTTCTCCCCATGAAACTTAACAATGAGAAGTAAGTAAATTATTTTAAGCTTTTATTGCCTCAATTAGAGAAAATTGAGTATTTTCTTAAGGTAAATTTAGCAGGAGAGCTTTAAGATTCTGATAGACGTCTCTGTGCTGCTTTTCTGGAACAAGCTCAGGTCAGTTTGTAAATGACCGGATGCTGGATGGTTGTCTACAATGTCAAGCACATGTTATATTTATAAGTGTCAGCATGTTAGCTTCAAATATGATTAATATACGTGTTTACTCCAGTTCTCCTTTATTGCATGAATGCAAAAAGGAAAAAACACTTTTAGAGCTCTACAACCATTCTGTCCTTCCCTTTAGCCGACCTATTCTACTGAGCATTATAGAAATGCAGATTCAGTACAGTACCCAGTTAATGAACTTGTGAGTAGAACAGATACATCAGCTTTAGCATAACTAATCATTCTGACAGGCCCAGCACTGAGCTCTTAATAAGCATTGCACGGTATGGTTTCTGCAACAATAAAGTCTTCTCCACAGTGTGAAGCTTAATTACATTGCTTATCTGTAATGCTATTATCAAATACAGCCAGAGCTTTCATAACAGTAGCCATTTGGTGGACGCTTTATGAGCAAGTGCATTTCTTTTTTTGTGGATGTCCCAGTTGGGGTTGAACTTCTAAACCTAATCCATTGAGTTACATGGGACAACATTTGCACAGCAATCTGTGGCATCTTCCAGCTCTGAAGTCTCAATATCCTTCTAAGCTGGGATGCTCATTAAAACGGCCAATGGTTTCACACCATCTTTGTCCCTGCAGCATATGCACAACTAAATCTGCCCCAACGTAATCTGTCATCCCATCTGTATTTGCATATGACATTAATATTAAGTACTTCATTTTCTGGTGAAGTCTGATTAGGACCACAAAGCGTATTACTGTGTTGGAGCAAAGTAGAACAACTCAGACAACCATGCATTCTAGTCTACGTTATTCTTTTGTGGTTCAATTTCTGTAACACACAACATGTCCGTGAGCTGGCCTGATGTTATGCAAAGTGCATTTGACAAGAATAGGCTTGCAACATTAAGCCTAGAATAACCAATCACCACCATAAGCCTAATTCTCCCAGACATCCTGTGGTCAGCCTTGGGAAAGCTATCAGGTTTAGTTGTAAACATCATTGGATGCAGCCTGTGGGCATTACAGGAAGTCACTGCAATACACGTATGCACACACTAGTTTGATTTTCTGCTTCATCAACCAACAACAATACAACTATTACAAGTTAAGGTCCAATCAGTTTTTGCAGTATTTGATACACATGAAACACTGTTGACCCATGACGGTACAAAATGCATTATTTAATTTACACAGAAACCACATGATGCTTAATGCTCCAATACAAGTACATGGACATGTTGAGCTTTATCATCAGCGTGGAACAACAGCTCAAACTAATTGGTATCTGTTACATAACATGACAAAGAAGAGACTGAAATGATGTAGATTAGTACCCCGAAAATGTTTGTAACAAAGTTTCAATCAAATTTGACTCAGTAGCTGAATTTGTGTTCCCTTTGTGCAAATATCAGCGCCTCATACAAAGAGGGTACAGTAAATATCAGCGCCTCATACAAAGAGGGTACAGTAAATATCAGCGCCTCATACAAAGAGGGTACAGTAAATATCAGCGCCTCGTACAAAGAGGGTACAGTAAATATCAGCGCCTCGTACAAAGAGGGTACAGTAAATATCAGCGCCTCGTACAAAGAGGGTACAGTAAATATCAGCGCCTCGTACAAAGAGGGTACAGTAAATATCAGCGCCTCGTACAAAGAGGGTACAGTAAATATCAGCGCCTCGTACAAAGAGGGTACAGTAAATATCAGCGCCTCGTACAAAGAGGGTACAGTAAATATCAGCGCCTCGTACAAAGAGGGTACAGTAAATATCAGCGCCTCGTACAAAGAGGGTACAGTAAATATCAGCGCCTCATACAAAGAGGGTACAGTAAATATCAGCGCCTCGTACAAAGAGGGTACAGTAAATATCAGCGCCTCGTACAAAGAGGGTACAGTAAATATCAGCGCCTCGTACAAAGAGGGTACAGTAAATATCAGCGCCTCGTACAAAGAGGGTACAGTAAATATCAGCGCCTCGTACAAAGAGGGTACAGTAAATATCAGCGCCTCATACAAAGAGGGTACAGTAAATATCAGCGCCTCATACAAAGAGGGTACAGTAAATATCAGCGCCTCGTACAAAGAGGGTACAGTAAATATCAGCGCCTCAGACAAAGAGGGTACAGTAAATATCAGCGCCTCAGACAAAGAGGGTACATTAAATATCAGCGCCTCATACAAAGAGGGTACAGTAAATATCAGCGCCTCAGACAAAGAGGGTACAGTAAATATCAGCGCCTCAGACAAAGAGGGTACAGTAAATATCAGCGCCTCAGACAAAGAGGGTACAGTAAATATCAGCGCCTCATACAAAGAGGGTACAGTAAATATCAGCGCCTCAGACAAAGAGGGTACAGTAAATATCAGCGCCTCAGACAAAGAGGGTACAGTAAATATCAGCGCCTCAGACAAAGAGGGTACAGTAAATATCAGCGCCTCAGACAAAGAGGGTACAGTAAATATCAGCGCCTCAGACAAAGAGGGTACAGTAAATATCAGCGCCTCATACAAAGAGGGTACAGTAAATATCAGCGCCTCAGACAAAGAGGGTACAGTAAATATCAGCGCCTCAGACAAAGAGGGTACAGTAAATATCAGCGCCTCAGACAAAGAGGGTACAGTAAATATCAGCGCCTCAGACAAAGAGGGTACAGTAAATATCAGCGCCTCAGACAAAGAGGGTACAGTAAATATCAGCGCCTCATACAAAGAGGGTACAGTAAATATCAGCGCCTCATACAAAGAGGGTACAGTAAATATCAGCGCCTCATACAAAGAGGGTACAGTAAATATCAGCGCCTCATACAAAGAGGGTACAGTACATATAAGTGCAGTGAAACATTAGGCCCACCATCGCTAATCATGACGACAGCTCGGATTCTCCGAGCTACAGGCATTCTTTGGTGATCCTGTTGCAAACTATCAGAGTTTAGTTTTACACTCTGTGCCTGTGGCCGCGCGATAAGTTACAGGCTCTGCTGCCACGCTAATACGTACCCGCACATGGGGGGGGGGGGGGCAGGAATAAATTATTTCTTTATGACTGCGCACAAGGCAGAGCGTTTGAAGGAGGGGACGAAGAGATAGGGAGGGGAGCTATGGACACGGAACAGAGACATGGGGGGGGGGGGGGGGAAGAGAGTGAAAGCCAGAGAGATGGGGAAAGAGTGAGGAAAAGGATAAGATATGAAAAATACATATAGTAAGCTTTACACTGCTCTTTATCACTGACTCTTCTCCGTTTATAGTAATCAGTAATTTCACCATGACGAAGTCGGGTAGTCATTTGATGTCTGACTGTTACCAAGTTAACGGAAAATATAGCCAATAAGACGGGTAACTGAAATGTTTTTTTTTGCAGATAGGAAACATTTAAAAGGGACATGAGGTCATGGGCAACATGTGTTTTCTTTGACAAATATTAGGCATGAAGATATTTTCCACGGCTTCAAGCGGACAAATATTCAGTATAGTCTGACCCTTTGAGGGATTTGGTCCTATTTAAAATAACCAAATCTTGCAATGAGAAATAGCTTTTGCATAATCTAAAGTCATGGTGCAGTGACTGAAATTCAACTAGAAATAGAAAATGAGTTTAATGACTTTGTCCATAACATTGCTATTTTATTATTGAGTGTTAATGTCTTGTTTCTGGCTGGTGCACATTGGCCCAGCGGGATGTGAGTCAAGTCAAGACCGAACGGCAAACAATTGTATGGAAAATCAGTTGGAAAACCCATAAGGTCAAAATCAAATCAACGCCAAATCAAAACTCACTGGTTGGGAGCTCACACTTCCCCTGAAGATAATGCCTTCTTCTCCTCCCAGCCCAGGCGGAGATATGAGAACACAATTTCCAAAACCAGCCTTAGCCAGTGGTCTGTCTAAAACAGGTCAACTTATTACCTCCATAAATGCACAGCATGTTGCTGTCTGGGGATGGACTGATAATCCCTCTAAAGACTGGGGTTTTATCAAAGGCTAAATCTGCTCCTTATCAAACACACACACACACATGCATATGAAGATAGACTTGCCTGGTAGACAGACAGCCACACGTGTAAAGACCATGGTTCGTATCACAGTCAAATCTGTTATTGTCTGGTTATTAGGGGATTAAGAAGCGCTGATTCTATAGACACAAACGCACACTTGTCATTAGAGGATGAACACTGGCTGGTGATAAGGATCACCAGTAGATCTTACATTTACTGTAATACTGTGATGTTCTGTGGTTTAATATTACCATAAAGACTCAGGAAATCATTTTGCTAACAGCTTTCATTGTATGTACTTATCTCTGTTTTCACGTCACACTTTGAATAAATCTCCTTTCAATCACTGCCAGTCCATTACTGTGCTGCCTCTTACTCAGCTTTGTTCCGTTCACCCACAATGGCTACGTCGCTATATTTGTCAACTAAGTTCACTGAGGATTTGGTGGTCCTCAGATTTCCAAGCAACCTTTTGCAGTTTGGTTAATTTGTGACAAACGGTCCATTTGGTAACTTATGCTAAGAACATGGGCATGGTGTTGTGCCAACACATTGACAACAAATATGACGCTCTCCATGTTGTCTCCGTGTTGGTTTAGGATGGCGTGTTAAATCCGCTTGTCTTAACCGGACTAGTGAGTCACATAACAAAATATCAACAAACACTTTGTGTTAGTCTTTTTTGGCTAAACATGACCAGGCTGCGTCACGGCTTTTCTTACAAACACATCCATCTGACCTTTTCGTAGCGGGAACAAACTTGCTTGATTGAGATTAGGAGCAGGAGGATCAGGATGGCTGCCTGATCCTCCTGCTCTTGGTTGGTTGGTTGACCTGTGGCTCCACGCCTTTCTTCTCCTCACATGCGGGTGGGTGGGGAGTTCGGGTTTCTGATGACGGTGCCTTGACTCTAGCATCACATCTGAGTGAATTCTGTTCTGCAGTACAGACAGTCATTGTTTCAGTCATTTACTTTGCCCAACAGAAAGAAATAATTGTTTTCTCAATAATTACCCACAAGGGTAGAAGACTGTGAATGTGAATGATGTAAATGCATTTAAAGAGCACCATCCAATCCTGCTGCACTGACTATATCATCTATCACTAGCTGAGATAGACACCTTTCAACTACTCCAGTTTCTCTACATTCAGCCATGTGTGTTTTTCACTACAATGCTGCATGCTCTGAATATGTTGCTACATGCCGCTTTAAGGCCCCAGTCTCTAACTGTAGTCTTGTAGATGTTGTGTCTTCTCAGCTCTTGATTCTATGCACACTGATCTGCTGAATCACCAGCCCACCTCAGATGCTAGTCCTGCTCTTAATTACAATGCTGTGTGAGGTGGACTGGCATTCTCTAACATGGCAAAAAATGTAGACACGAGTCTGCACCAATGATCTTTCTGTGTGGATGTGCCATTTTAGCCTTGTGATGGCTAATGTAAAATGTTGGCTTTCCTGGAGGTAGATTATGCATCAGACTATGAAAGCCTTCCCATAAGTATCAGCACTGACATGATTTTCCAGTCCACTGCCAGGCATAATCTGAGTGCCTGGAAATGGGCTGAATAAACTTAAGTAAATGCCCCGCTCTCAATAATGTAGTACAGTGCTGGATGAAGCCTCTGTGCTAAATAGGGCTGGAAGCAGGCCCAGTTTCTTATAAACATGGTTCAACACAGTTATTTTCACCTAAAGAAATCTTTGTGCAAAATAAAAAAAGTCCAGATTGCAATTTAGAATTGAAGCTTTTCATATAAAATACAAAATACATATGAGAATAAAAGCATATTGATGGGGTATTTTCATATTATTTCAGTATGTAATCTCCGGTAGGAATGTTGCTAAATAAGTCATGCCCCCCTCCCTTTATCGTGCATCAGCCGTCAGCCATTCTGTGATGCACAAGGTCAAATATGCTTGGTAGATGTCCTCGCTTTATGAAAGAAGATTCTGATTTAAACTGCGTGGACTGTGCACTAAGTGGTGCTTGAGACTCGCTGCCACACACACACACACACACACACACACACACACACACACACACACACACACACACACACACACACACACACACACACACACACACACACACACACACACACACACACACACACACACACACACACACACACACACACACACACACACACACACAGTAAGTATAGCCTGCGGCAATGTCCACAACACCTCAACATGATGCCACTGCTCTTATTAAGACGAACAAACCAGTGCTGAATCACAGTGGACACACATTTCCTTCCAGACAAGGTCAAGACGTCTTCAGCATGAGTTGAGTAAGCATGAGTCACGCTTTGAATTATGCATCAGCCTGGTGGCCAGATCTGTGACGAGCAGGCGGTGTTACTTTCAGATGGCTCTCAAAGGGTGGAATTGCACGTGACCCTGTAATCTGTGGTCATGTTGCAGGATCCCTGCTTGGAATCCAGAACATTTCTAACAATCCGAAATAAATGAAACACTCCCTGAAGATGTTCTTTCGTCTTCATCGAACTAATCATTCTAATTAAATCCTGAAATGGACACTTCTCCTGTGAGTAGTAACTGCTGGAGCTCTCTTACATTCAGGATAATAACTTGTCAGCAGGACCGATTTTCTCTCTCTCTCTCAAAATTGAAGTGGTCGCATGTAAACACTTTTATTGGCATAGAAGTCAGAACGTTAACATAAAATTGAATTGTCCATTAATATGACTCATTTACTTTTATTCCAAATGACGTGCATTCAAACCTGCGGCAGCGTAGGGGAACGTGTTGTTGTTTTGGCCTAAAATCAAAGTCAGATTCATTTGAATAGTCTCTCACATACAAAATGAATCCGTGTGCGTAACTCAGACTACTTGTGGTCTGGGTGTATAATCCACTCCCAGCCTCACCAGCATTCACATGGGTGGGTGTGCAAGTGTTTAATGTGCATCAGTGATTCTCCGGCTGCTGTTTGCTCTGTTGTCGTCTCCTCTCTGATGTTAATGCTGATGAGAGCAGTGAGCCACGGACACTCAGACACAAAGAGAGTCGCTACCAAACACCTTCTCTCCAAACGCTCTCCCTCTCCCCCCCATTTTGCTCCCTGTCTTACTATCTGTTTGACATATGTTCCATCTCTCTTTCTTTTGCCATCCCCCCCCCCCTCGTCTCTGCTCTCTTTATCTCTTTCTCTGACTTAATTATGTCACGCACACGCACCGCGAGGTGTTGTTGTGCCGCGTTAGGCATTCAGAGCACTGAGCGAGGTTCAGCCACAGTTCACACGGCTCCCCGCTGACGGAGAGGATGCCAGACACAAACGCAAATTCGACAGTGACAGCCACCATGCCAGCCTCAAATGTTAGCCGTACGCCTCAAAAACTTCAGGGACCATTTTGAATTCTCTTGAAAGTGTAACTGCAAGACTTTTAGACAAGGGTCTTTGTTATTCTTGTCTCCGAGGAGGACTCTAAGTATCTTAGTGTAGACTGATGAAACGCTGTCATTTTTCTGCTGACTCGCCGGTCCCAGGAGATTCCAAAGGATCTAAAAATATAGCCAGACCCTGTGAAAGCAATAAATATATAAAAAATGCTGCACTTGGTGGCATCGTTGCTGGAAAAAAGAAAAAAAAGGGGACAGTCGGCATAAGTCACATCAGTTCCCTTGTTAATGCCCTCGTGGGAACTCGATCAATCCAATAAAGTTGAGTCATTTTTTACAGTGTGGGCGGCTGGTCGTCTGACGGGCGAGTTTACAGCCAGTTTCACAGCCTCGGATGGCAGGCTCAGAGTGTGGAGGACAGACCAGTTGTCCTTGTCATGCAGTATTTATTTTGTCTGTTGGACCGTGTCCTTACACGCATGTAAGAATCCCTGCTGAGTTATCAGTCAGTGTGTACGTCTCTCTCACCATCTGGAGCTCTCACTCACTCACACTACCTCCTCTTTCACTTTTTCTATCCCCTCTAGTTACACTTTGACTTTGTCTGTCTCCCCCCCCCCCCTCCTCTCCCTCTCTGTGTGTCTCATGCTGCTATGCATGGCTGTCTTTCTGTATTTGCACTTTAAGTTTCCTTGTGCCAATGTGGTCCGCCTGTCACAGTTGGGATGGCTGTCTGTCTTTTTCTCTCATCCTCACTTTATACCTTGATCTCTTGCTGGCTGAGTGTCTGCTTCTATTTCTCTCTCGTTGTCGGTGTCTGGCTGTGAGTCTCTGTCTGCATCTTCCTCCCACTCTACACCTCTGTGCATTACAGCATTTGAGCATAAATGTCTTCTTACCAGTAATGCTTCTTCAAAATGTGTGTTTCTTTCTACTTCCTGAACCAGACACGATATAATCTTGCAGTTTGCAGTTTCCATGGATTCGGTACATTAAATCATTATCTGTGAGCAAGGCTATTGTCCCGCAAGACCATAAGAATATACATTTTTAAAATGGGTTATGGTTCTTTTTAGGTGTTATATTCACACTGCCTCTCAGAAGGACTGCTCCTGATCAGAGGATATGTTCGAAACAGCAGGTGAACCTAATATTTTGCACACAGTAAATCTCAATGGACAAATTGTGTTCGTGCTTTGCCTTTGTGTGCCAGATTGTTTAAGTCCCTTGGTGTCCATGTGTCCATGTGTCCATGTCCATGTGTGCATGGTATCTGTCTGTGCATCTGTGTCACTGTATGTTTGTTTGTATCTATGTCTGTGTTTTCTGTGCTTGTCACATGTGTTTTCACTGTGCGGTCGCCTCTGAGTGTGCAGTTCTCCCCATGCTGAGTGTGTGTGTGTGTGTGTGTGTTTGGATCAGGATTCCAGTCGACACATCGAGTCATTGACGTCTACTTTCCTCTCAAGAGTCCAAACCCGTAAGAGACATTTTCAATCTGGGGAGCCATAAAACTAAATTTCCCATGGAGGCCTGATCGGGGTTTGGGGGGGGGGGGGGGAGGTGGTGTTTTGAAGTCCAAATGTTCTTATCTCATGCACTATTAAGCGAGGCAGTGGGGTGTGTGGGTAACAGGGTTTAGAGTCCGTCTGTCACAGCCTCAGGGAATGTTGCTTCGAGTGCACACAGAGACACACATGCAAACACAGTCCTACATGAAAAGTATGCACGTGCATAAACACACACACACACACACACACACACACACACAGGCATGCACCTCTTTCTCTCATTTCCTCATTTGCAGACACAATTATGCACAGCGCCTAAGGCCTCTCTAGTCCTATACAGCCTTGGTGCAGGTCACAGGGGTCGACTGTGACTCTCACTTCATTAATCACATCTGGGCAGCTAGACGCTGTTTTTATGTTTCCATATGCATTTAAACTTTATTCAACTTTGCCTTGAGGGGAACGTATGGACCTAACGATGTCTTTAATTATTTAATTTGATCCAGGAATGGATGTAATTGAGAGCATAGTGAATGTGTATTCACATGCTATACCTGAAATGTGACTTGTGTGTGTGTGTGAATGTAATCAGTCACTTGAGTTACATGGACAACAGGATTTAGTTAGTTACAACAGTAATTAAACAAACATTTTCTTTCTTCTTGTTTTCCTTGATTTTTAACAGGCGTTAACCAAATTCCAACCCTCAGAGACGGTCATTTTTCATTTAATATTTTGTGTGGGACAAATGAATAAGTTTCTCTTTCTTTTCTCTTACAAACTACGGCTTCCATCAGGGCAATGATCATGTTTATATCTAAAATGACTTCAATAAAAGTGCATAGTAAATGTAAAAACACAGTTTTTCAGCTTAATTGCCATCATTTATGTAACAAAATGTCATGGGTAACTTCGACACCTACATCCCTAAATCAATCACAAGATCGTGGCCACGCATTGACTAAATAAACAAATTAGTGTGTAAAGCTATCGACACGCATGTTAATATTAGTCAACGCAATCACCAACTCATGCGGTCAGTGCCCACCTTGAGCCTAAGGGAGATACCTGAGGAGGCTTTGGCAGAGCAGTGCTGAGTCGTGTGAAGTGCAGTGAAACTGATGTCACACCGGCTTCATTGTGCCTGTGCATATGTGTGCGTTTCGCCCTTCACTGTTGACACTCCTACGTGCTGGGGAATAGCAGGGGTTTCGATGCGTGCCTGAGAGTGCCAGAGAGGTTAAATCATTGGCCTAAAAATAGAAGACTTTCATCACAGAGTTTACAAAAATACAATCACTTTTTCTTCTATGCACGCTGCATGGTTTCAGTTAACAGCAGGCATCAGTTTTTCACCGTAGTTGGCCAACATCAGGTGTTTCTCTCACAAGGTGTCCGTTGTATGTGTGTGCGTGTCGAGGGAGGGCAAAGACACAGAGCGAGAGAGGGGGGGGGGACTATTTGTGTCTCTTTGTGTGAATGCCAGGAGAAGTGATGTTTGATGTGTGTGTGTGTGTGTGTGTGTGGGTGCAGATGGGAGTCTGGCGGTGGGTGAGGGGTGTATTTGTGTCACCACGATCAACATGGAGGCAGGGGGAGAAAAGAAGTGAAGATGTCTGAGCATATGGGACGCTGCTGTATCTTTGTGCGTGTGTATGTACGTGCGTGAGTCTTTTCCATTTTAATCGAAGCAATAGGTGTGTGTGTGTGTGTGTGTGTGTGTGTGTTGGGGGTATGCGTCAGTACATCCACACTGTACTAGTGGCCCCCTTGTGGTCAACACTATACAACATACATAACATCTAAAACGTGGCGTTACCTGCAGTCATTCATCCGCTATCGAGCCTCCTCTGGAGTGGATTTCTGTCCCGCTGGCTTCAGCTCATTCAAAAAAAAAACTAAGCGTCAAACTTTGGAATTCCGCTCTTCTACTTTGTTTGCAGGTTATCCAGGACTACGCTCATTTCTTTTTGGACGGTCACACAAACCTCCCGGCCAGCCTTCGTGCTTTAGCTGATCCAGTAACGCAGGGAATGACAGACTGTGTGTGAAGTGCTAAGTGAGCAGGCTACTGCAGCCTCTCACAGCGCTCGCCAACAGCATGTTGCCTTGGCAGGAGAACTGGGCTTTTTTTTTTTTTTTTTTGCACAGCAAGTGGCACCACTGATCAAATGTGCTCGTCTGCATCTGTGTACGTGTGAGGGACTAGTGTCGTTCCTCAGGATTTCTTAGTTTGTTGTGAACAAGGAGTTTAGTCTGAGGCCTGCTGACAAAGACTCGGAGAAGCGTGGTGCTCTTCTTCTTCTTCTTTTCACCTCCGTCTCTGCGCACACTCGCATGTTGGCGTGAATGTGTCGCGTCCCGCTGAGCCCAGACCAGTTAACATCCACGTTAGACGGGCTCCAAAGAGAGAGCTTGTGATCAGTTAAACTCTTGTGTGGGGTACTAAGGAGCGTGGACATCTTCTCACACTGACGCAAACACCCAACTCTTATTCCCATTACTCAAAGACAGTGTGAGGCGGTGAGCACAGACTCCTGGCAGACCAGTGAACTTCAAAGTGGGTTTATCAACAAAGCACTGGGAGGGAGACTGAGGTGAAAAGTTGAAAGTAGCAATGGGGGTCTCTCTCTTTTTGGAAGTTTACCTGAGAGGGAGCTTGGGATCAAGGCCCAGCTGGGTGACTCGACGTCCGACCCAATTCCAGCGGGAAAAAGATAGAAAACACATCAATTTCAGAGATAAAAAGAGTGGGAGGGTGAGAGAGGTTGTGACTGTTAATCTCTGTCTTACATTTGTTCATCTCTATTCTCCCCTTGCGGTTACTTCATACCTCATACTTTGGAGAAAATCAGAAGTGACACAAATCCCATCAACATAACTGAAGGAATGAAAACAGCTGAGCATCAGCCAAGATGTTGCAAGACCTCATAGTTGAGACAAGGAAGCAATATGGCTGCATGGAACTGACTCTGCAGCATGTGAGTTCGGGCCTCACGGTGCCTTTAATTAACCACCTTTCAGCCTCATCACAATTTTGTACAAGTCAGACTCAATTCAATTAATTAAGCCACAAAGTTGCAACGCAGCCAATTTTTCCAAGCTGTCTCGGGGCTTATAACATGGATTTTCTTCTTTTTTTTACCAAGGTTTTCTAAATTCGGAGCAGCAGGCCTAATTAGAGGTTGAGTTTGGTTGCGTAGTGTTGGCTGTAACACTGAGTTTTTATCCAACCTTAAAGCACACCAGAGTGTGGTTTCGGTGTCTCAGCAGAATAGTGTGCATAGCAACACGAGTGTTGATGCAGATCACTGGCTCATTTCTGTGCTATAAAATATCATAACGGCTTTAGAGAAAGCAACGTTGCTGTCACAGTTTTCAGACTAAATAAAATCCAAGCACTAAGAGAAGCAGTATGCAGTTATTCTCTTCTTTTAGCAACAACAAATGTGTCAATTCACCTCGATTTAAAGAGAAATGCACAAACTGGATCGCAGTAACAGTTCACATCTATTAAATCCCCAAAGAATGATGTCATTCTTAGTCACATGCCTTATGAGCATCATTACTGTATGTGACGCTCTTTTGGGATGTCACTTTGCACTTACAAATAATCTACAATGCCCAAAGCAAAGACCCCAAAGTTGAGCCAATTAAATGGATCCAAGTTTCAGTCCAGCGAGGTTTTCACGAGGGCGTATTTCACTGACTCACTGGGGAAATCCTTCTCTTCACGGTCTAGTTGGGATGACTGATGCAAATATGCCGCTGCTGAGTCCAGACACTGACACCATCATCACACTGACCTAGTGGGGGGGAGAGAGGGATAGAGGGGGGAGGTGCGCTGTTCCGCGTCATTTGTTACTTGCAATATTTTTTGACTCCACATGTTTTGAAGTACTTTCCAAGGTTGTTAAAGCTTTGAGGCGCACATGGCAGCCCTCATGATGTGGAGAGGAAGAAGGGATATATTTCATTCTTTTGGAGATTCAATAAAGAAACAGAGCAGCTTCAGATCATTTATGGTGTTATATTGTGTGTTTTCTGTGCAAACACATGGACATTTACACACACTGTTGCTGTTGGCATGCAAGTTATATGCTGGTCATCATTTTGACATCAAAGCAGGACTTAATTAAGTAATTCTTATAGGGGGCTGCTCTGAACACAACGATAAATGCATGAATGAATGTATAATATATTAATATGAATCCATCAAAGGTTCTGAAAGTCACATGATCTCCCCTATGCCGGGGTGGTCTGTACGGTTCTTGTTTGTATTCCATGTGAGTGGAGCTGGCCTTGCTGCTCGTTAACCTTTCTTAATACGACCTGGATGTATTAATAACACTTAGCGAAAAAGGTCAATCGATGCGAGTGTGTGTTTGTGTAATTGTTTGTTGCAGGGAATGCTTTTGCAACCTATAGGTAGCTGGCTTTAGATGCTATATGGGCTTGTCAGAGCACTGCTGAGGGTAAATTGAATTTGCTCCCAATAATGAACCAGGACTGATGGTTTAAGTTGTGATGTGCTTATGTTTCCTGGGTTGCAGGGGAAAGATCTTGCTACTGATATACAATCAGTTGTATTGTGCATCATAATGTGTGTCCTGGCTCTGCCATTTGTTCTGCTCAGCCTTTGGATTCCAAGTCAAGTTTAACAGATTTATAAACTGTATAGGGATTAACTGTGTAATTAAATTCAGTTTGACTTCAAGGGAAACTACAGTTATTGATTCTGAATCCTGGTTGACGGTTACAATGCTTTGTAATGTGGCTCTAAAAACCTGTCAAAAGGCAAACTAAGTGCACTTCTCATGTTGAAGATATTACAGATTTGTATTAAGAGAGTAAAACAATAAGGAGTATACAATAATGATGGCATCAACATCAAAATGATCCTTTTGTATTTCATGTTTGTGTGTAAGTGTGTATGCGACACAACACTGAGTGTGTGACCTGTGCGTGATCTGTGCGTGACCTTGGACAGCCGTTACCACCTGCTTCTCTTCATGCTATGCTGACCTGATACTTGACACGTGATTCATACTTGAGGCATGATAGTGATTATCCTCTCATCTAAATCTCAGCAAAACAGTGAGCAAGTATATCAAGATGTCACACTCTATCCTCAGAGATTACAACATTCAAATTCCATTGGGAAGGGATCACTACACAGTATGAATAAGGCAGCAAAGTGTTCTATGAAGTAAAAAGAAAAAAAGGTCACTTTTATATGTATAAACTGCATTTTTCTATTCTTTCTGTGTAGCCTTCTGTACTGTACGAGGCGGGTGTCAAAACACACCTGATGCCACTCCTTGTACGTCCTGTGAAGCACGACTGTCCACTATGAAAACCCAAGGAGCCACAACAGAGAGCACAGTGATGACAAATCAAATGTCAAACACGCGTCAGTCAAAGCTGTGTCTTGCAGGTTCAAATTGTTCACGGTGGCACCAAAACGAATGAATGATTGAAAGCGCATTCTTGGTTTTGTTTTTTTCACTTCAGCCAACTTTTTGCCGTAAAGCAGAAAAAAAAATCTGATGAATAATAAACCATCTGACTTCAGTTGTATTGATTATCAGCCAGAGCAGGATGAAAAAAACAACAGTAAACAGAGCTGAAGACACCACACAAATGGTGTTTTTCACAGTGTGGCTGTACACGTCGGACTGTTAGGTGAATGTGAATGATTCACTCCAACGCAGCCTCAGCCTCAAGGCGAAAACCTACGGTTCCTTGCAGGTTAAAATATACCTATTAACCAGCCGACCATTGGGATGTTCAGATCAGTGACTTTTCACAGGCGTTTCAGAGCTTTGCAAAAAGCACGCAAAGTTCAGCTTTCATTTAATTACAACCCACCAAAGACCCAATCTCGGGTCCTAACCCATGATTTAAGAAAACAGCCGACACAACCCACTGCGGATGAACATTTCATGTTTTCACGGTGTCTGATTTCCAATCTGACTGAGGCCCGATAACGGCAACATGGCTGTTACTCATTCCCTTAGATCCCCTGCCTCAGACTCGCCTAATCACATTTCTCTGGTCGGGTTATTTATCATCGCCAGCTCTGACTGTGAGTGATGCTCGGCTAATGGGTTTAGCATTCAAATCTGCTGGCTTGATGCGACGGAATCCCAACAAGGGATGTCATTCCTTCAGAGTGGCGTAAATAGGAGGGGAATAAAAATTGGTGGAATATATGTATTCATGGCACGGAGGATTCTACGTTTCGGTTGGATTTTTATTGATTTTAAAGGTCTCAAAATGAAAAGGTACTAAATGAAAGAATGAAAGCAAGAGGAGAAGAAACCAGAATATTTGCGCTTTCAAAACAAAGATGAACACTTTCTTTTGTACGAAGAATAAATCCACAAATAAACCACAGCTCATTACTTTTGAGAGGGGACAGGACAAAGAAAAATATCATGTATCGTCCAAAGGACAGCAAGAAAAAGAACAAATGAACCAAACACAGCAAACTGTCAAGCAGAGCGCACCAATGAGGCCATGTGGGGTCGAGGGACAGTTACGGTTAAGACAATGATTATAAGGCACAAACCCACAGCTGTGGGTAACTCAGTCTTTTTTTGCACCTGTGCCATGTGGTAACATCATGCGGTATCATCTGCAGTCATGACAGAAGTGTAAATGATAAAACAGCGGTTAGTCTCCATCTATTTAGTTATGATATGTGCTTTAGTGTTACATATTTTTCTAATGTTTGATCTGAGACCATAAATTAAATGAGAGCATAGATAACGAGACCGTGTGCACGATTGTGCGTCTGTGTGTGTCACCCTCTTCAGTGTCTTGTGCCCCGACACCTCTGAAATAAGGCCATTATAAGGACGAGTGATATTGTGATGCAGTATCACATTTCCACCATTTCCAACCCAACTCCCCCGTAACAAAGCTCCTACATTTTACATTACTGTTCAATCTGACCCATCGTCATCCAACCACAAGTCCAGACAAGTCCCCTGATCCGAGTTTAAAAACAACACTGGTGTTACACAGCACAACGGCATGACCCGACTGAGGCGGAACAACCCGCTAGTCAGGTAGAGTTTGACAGCGTGTGAAGCACTTTCTTGTGGAGTGCGGGCTTGTTACAGCACATGTTGTGTTAGTTGTTGTTGACAAACCAACAGGATGTGTGTGTGTGTGTAGCACTGGTTAGAAGGGACGGGACTTGTGTTTCACGTTCTATTGTATCGTCCAATAACATACTGACGTTTGATGTGTTTTTTCTAGTCGGTTTCTCTTTCTGATCTGCAGTGTGTACTTTGATAGATCAGAAGCTTTCCCCTCTCTTTCACCTTTAAATCTTTCACCCTTACTTAGTAAGCCGACACTGCTTGATCTCATTCGGATTTCATTTCAACATTCCTCCGATTTGCTCTTTTTTCTACATATTCATCATAACAACCATTGATGATCATATCCCCCTGTTAAATTACATTATTTTATTCATCTACATATCATTTCATTTAATAAAACCGTGAGAGGCATTTCATTTTCACAATATAGACATTGTGATGGGACCCCTTGTTTTCACCCATCAGTTTGAATCAGTGTCTGTTTTATGTTTGTTCGTGTACATGTCTATGGGATGTTTATGTGTCTCAGCAGGACTTCACGTCCCCCCCCCCCCTTAGCTTTGCAATTACCGTTCTTCAAGCTATGACTGGTAATTAGAGTTCAGGAAAAAATCACTGTTGCAAACACACATGTACACAAACACAGTTGTGAATTCATTAGTTTTGGGAACATTACATTGACTGACATTCATTTGTGACCATTGCAGCACCCCACAGAGCCTATGAAGGGAGTGAGTAATACGCTTATTTATTAAGTCAAAGCTCTACTGTGAGCAGCTTCTTATACGATGCATGCCACTTCAAACATTCATGCCTTTAATATCCTACAATCTCTGCCAAGGTGAATCTTACGAATAACAATAATCTAACACTGCAACACAAATAATTCACTAAATCACTAAATTTAATTCCTAAATTAAAAAGACATCAAGAAGTAAATGTATGCACTGATTACCTCCAGCAATCCGTCAGCAAAACCACTGAACTCAGATTTATTCATATCAATATGTCACAAGTTCCTATTTTAATAAAGATCTTGACAGAGTTAATCTACTCAATTCACTGTGCAGAGTGACAGAAAGAAGAATATCATCTGACACAAGCTATAAAACTCACATTCACTTCAATTAGAGAATGTCAGAGAATGTCACTTTACTGTAAAACAATATCTGACGGAAAAAAATCCCACAATTATGAAAAAAAAAAGAAGAAGAAAGCAATAAATGGAAAAAGAGAGTCACAAAACAGACATTTATAGGAATTGCCACGAGTATTGCGGTGGACGCACATTTTTGTTTGGTCAACCATTTTCAACGGTGAAGCCACATGTTCTCTATTTTTAACTTCAGGTTACGTATGCGCCTCTGAGTGTGTGTTTGTGTTTGAGAGAGAGAGAAAGAGGGGACGACAAAGGCAAACTGTGATGGTTAGAGCCTTTCCCCACACAATGTGTGTGTGTGTGTGTGTGTGTGTGTGTGTGTGTGTGTGTGTGTGGTATTTTGTGACAACAAAGCCACAGATTATTGCACATGAAATGTTATTCATATAAAGCAGCTCTGGCGTGACTATCCCTCTGCTACAGAACTCAACAGCCTACTGGAGAAACACAACAGAACACATCGCAGTGAAAATAACTTTTGAGGGCAGTGCTTGCTGTAGTTGACAATGAAAGTGTTCTTTTAATTAAAGAAAGCATCTACATGTGTGTTTATGTGTGGGGACGCCTTACAGTGAAGTGTGACTTTGACCCTTGTGTTTCTAGAAACCCACACATAGGAAAAGGTCCAGAGAGGAAATGGAACTATTGATTCTGCTCATAAGCTTTAATCAGCCATCAGGTTCAAATATTGTGCTGATTAGATTTGACCTAATGTGCATTCATTCACTATTGGTTTAGCTAGATAGCAGGTAATTATCCAACTGATCGTGAAAGGTGTTGTATTTGTTGTTCTAAACATGCGATTGTAGTTATAGTTAGGTAACTTCTTAGTTAAGACACGTGTCTCTTCTCTCTGCTTTGCTAATGCAGCCGGGTGAGGAGTAAGTGCATTTCAGTGCATGTGAGGCCCCGTTGTGCACCACTGGCTTCCTTCTGGGTGCCGCTCTGCACGGCGCTGATACGGCAGTTACCGCCGACAACCTTGCCCGGACCCGTAAGGTCGTCACAGTAGCATAATGCCTAATATGCAGCTCCTAGTCCAGGTAAACACGCCTCAAATCAGCACTAATGCTGTTAGTTGCTGTGTTTGGGCTTTTCGCACCATTAAGTACCAGCCGCCGGCTCAGACGGCTCAATGTTGTGAGCTGTGTGGTGGCAATAGACACTTAATTATTAAGTTAAAGCTCTACTGTGAGCGGCTTCTTATACCATGCATGCCACTGCAAACATTCGTGTTTGAGAAAATTAGATATACATACATATACGATTTCAGTGGATTTCTGCTTGTGGAAATACATATTTGACCAGTGAAATCTTGTTTCGATTGATGTCTCTAGATCATAAATAGCATTCTGCCAAAATGGGAAAAGTTCTATTCATTTGGTCTTAGATGTTGTTGTATGACAAACACCACAATAACAATCTCAAGGCCTATTGTTTTTTATTTGGTAATTTAGATTGTCAGTTATATTAGGGCCAGCCATAACAGCTAGGATTAAAATATAATATACGTTTGAATTAGTTTATAATTTATATGGCTAACATTGACGCCTTTAATATCCTAGGGTGATCAATAGAAAATTTCACTGCTTTTCCATGGCTCCTGTAACCATATACCAGTCAACTCTGCAGTGTTGCTAATCATGGTGGGAGATAAGGATGCCACCTACTTTTTATTTGGGTAATTCCGGAGTAGGCCGAGCACATTTTATGATGCAATCAAAACCATGACTCCCTTTATTGAAAGTAGTTCTCTATCGATAGATGTTGTTATGCCCGTTTCTCATCCTCAGTATGTGAAAGCCATCAACTGTATGTTAGAAGTGGATGTTGCCATGATTGTGACTTCACACATTGGTTTGTGGACGATGATTTTGAAGTCGGTATCTTTTTGGATCTTTTTGGAGTTTGCATGCCCTGCATGTATAGAAACAGGAATTATCAGCATGATTCAACATACTTGTGTGGCACATCAAAATTTTTTGCGTGCAAACATATTTCTGGCTAGAGATGAAATCTTGATTGTTGTTGGAGTTGCTAAAGTGGAGGGAATATTGGAGAGATTAACAGCTGTGGTATCAGTTGTTCTCAGTGCATCATTATTCATTTCTGCCTCTTCTTTTACCTAGTTGTGCTCTGAGATTTCTACCCTCTGCTGTTTGGGTTTTGTCTTTTTAATCGCTGTGATCTCCATGCGAGTTGTTTATAACTCCTAAATGTGCCACCTCCTTACACAGACTCATTTTCCCTGAGTAACCGTGCAGAGAGAACTGTATTCACGTTCATGGTGCTCCGACACGCTTATCTTTTATTTCCCTTTGGATCATTTTTTTATGGCAGTTCGGTTTTGTCTGAGTTGATATGGTGAGAGGTAAGGCAGAATGTTTCTGTGCAATAACGTTTTAATGCTGTGATTTCATGTCTTTTACTGTTTTCTCCTATTTGGAGCTTGAGTACCACGCCGAAGGTCTTAGATTTCATATTCAAACAAAAACAGTCACTTATTCTCTGCACGGTAAAGTGAATAATAAGTATTTTATTGGTTAGTGCTCAGCTGCACCAAAGAGAATGTAAAAAACAACCTTGTTTGGCTCATTGCTCGCATGTACCAAATATATTGGTACAATAACAAAGGGAAAAACTGCAAGACTTTTTCCTTTTAATAAATAAGATTCAAATGTCGCTTTTCCTCTCAGCAAGGTCCTTCAACTGTTGCTAAAAAAGTATCCGTTGCTAAGCAACTTGCGAGTGGTAACTTCTGGGTTGGCATGTTCATATTAAACTCAAGTCCAATGTGGTTGTTACCGTGTTTGGACATTTTAAACAAACAGGTCGGTCAAAACTACCATCAACAAGCTGTTTTATTGCCTTCTAAATTTCCATTGTGGTTTATGCACTTCTTGAAGTGGTGGCTCAGTCTTGCTAAAATGAAGCACATGAAGAGGAACAGGCCATTTGAGGTCCAACAATGCATGGAAATGATCAGGATTTAACATTTCTGTTTGAGAGGCTTTGGAAATGTGCTTTTCCTTTTTCAATGTTTTTTGATGCATACAGGTGAAACATCTTTAATGTACACAAAAGAGCCATAATTCACCCTATCCCTGTAGCCTTGTACTCTAAAACCTAGAAGACATGTTTTCTCCCTTTGACACTTATGATGCCTTCGACTTTTTAACCCCAACTTTCATTGGATAAAAGAGTCCCCCTCATCGCCTGTCTCCTTTTCCCATTTGCTCTCCTCTGTCTGTCACCCACCTCTCTTTCTCTGTCTCATTACCCCCCCCACACTCACACATACCCCTGCACAATGCCTCTCCCTTCTCTCTCAGTGCCTGCGGTCATTTTCAGCCGGTGATTGAACTGGCTGTGGATCTCGCGTGTGTGTTTGAAACAGGAGTTGTGGGAAAGAGCGAGAAAGAGAACCCAGTAAAGAGGACAAGGCAATAGAGAGTAACGGGATGAGAGCGGGGAACGATGGAGCCGTGGGGAGGGAGACAGATGCGAGGGCGAAAGGGAGGGAGGATTGTACAGGGAGATATTGCCTTGATGTTGATACTGCCACGCTGACCTTCCATCACCCTGGTAGCTCGTCCTTCCTCGCTGCCTCTGGTCTGCCTCTCAGTCTCACTGAACTTCTTCCTCTGTGAACTCTGTGCTAGGATCATTACAGCCAATTTCATCTTTCACAATGCCATGCTGCTTTTATTACTGTGGACTAATTATCTTAATGGGGGGAGGATGTACTTTCGCAAACCGAAGGTCCACACAAGTTGTTGTAAATACAGAACCTTTTTAAAACAGGAATCTCTACATCTCTCTCAGAATATGTGAATATTTCTCTCTGGGCTGTTTAGCATCTCCCCTTTCCTCTCTTTCACCATGTAATCTGAGAGGGAACACAGCGAGAAAATCCCCCGGTCGTCTGACCCACCAATGAACCTTTGCTTTGACAGATCGCTGCAACACGAGCCTCTCATTTAATCGTCGGGAAAAAGCCTCTCTCCCCCCCCCCTTTTCTCTCTCTCCGTGTGTTATGTCTTCCACTGCAAATGGAAAAAGATCCAGTGAGCTCCGGTGCCATTAATGTGTTTGATATGTGTTCCTTGTGTGTGTTTGTCCACTTGGTGCCATGGATGTATATGGTCATCTGTGTGTCTGAATGAGATAAGGTTAGCTAGAGCAGAGATAAGGGGGGGGGGGCGATGAAAGAGGATTCGTTAAGGCCGGACGTCGCTGGAGGTGTCCCAGACAGTTATAATGATTCATCTGCTCACACTTACTGAGAAAGAACGCTCCTAAAACTCCAGGCTTTTTGACATTTATCCATGGTACCTAAACAAAAATGGGGATCACATAAAACCTTAATAAACTCCTTTACCTCAGAGTTTTACATTTCATTTTACATTTCCATTCGCAGGCACTAACTTGAACTCAGGCAGTGCCAGCCAGCCGGGCCGTGTCACCAAAGCGAGAAGAAAACGGACCACAACACGCCGAGGGGCAGCAACTCATTCTCTGCTCAGGTATTGATCCACTAGATCTTTACATGACAAAGTGTTTGCTTATATGTTAATGCTCTCAATGTTAAGTACAACGTTATTATGTTTAAAAATAGGTTACAGTGAAGACAAAGTAAGCACAGTAAGATGTGGTTTCAAGGTGGATCTGGGAAATGTTAAATGAACCTACCCGACATCAAACATAACCCAAAAGAAACCTAAATCTACCAATTGTCTATCATACGTATTTTCTTTTTACATGATGGTGAATTACCTGCTTATCAAAAATGTCTTTTAATCATAATTACAATCACTTGGCATGCCCCGAGGCAATAGGGCAAATTGAAGCATTTCCATTTGTGCAAAGATAAGGCCCATTTTAAATCCTTGTCAGGCCAGTGTGAACCTAACAGTCCTTTAGTTTTGCAACAAATGAAACGTTGCGCCATTTGGGCGAGAAATTAAAGGTTATAAATGAAACAGAGTATTTCCCGCAGAGGGGCATTGAGGAGATTGAGATTGTAATCATTACTGTTGTGTCTGACAAAGAGTGCAATGGGTACAGGGTCTATTGTGTAATGGTAATGAAAGAGTAGGGAATTGACATTGCAAAGGTTAGACTCATGGCAAGAGCGAAAGAAGGGGAAGGAAGGGGGGGGGGGCACAGATAGATGGATGGGGGTGAATGGAAGCTGAGTGGGAGCAGATGATGGAGGGATAGGAAAGGGGGATATAGGGCAAATAGAGTGAGGGGAGATAAGAGACAGCTGGAGGTTGAGAGCTGACTGACTTGGTTTTAGAGGTTTCTGGAAGGTCAGTGGTTTGACGCACTGGGCCGACCCGGCCGCTCCGCTTTCTGTAGCTCCATCTGTCGCCATGCTAAGTAGTGTGTGGGTCCGGGTGAAGTTCTGGGAAGATGCCAAACACCCTGGCTCCACCTTTTTCTTACTGCCATGCAGCCCCCCCCCCCCCCCCCCACTCCTCTTTCAGAATCCTGGCTTCTTCTTCTCTCTGACTCCAATGGCAACGTAACACGACAGATACGAATAATTAAAAAGGTAGAAAAACACAAGCGATACATTTGCATTTGTTAATTAAAGTAAAATTGCCGAGCAGAACAAGGCAGCATGTGAGTGATAGAGACTATTTCTGGGCACCCCGATGCATAAAGTCGTTAGGTAGATGGATTCCTTAACTTCCAGTACCATAAAAGCAAACTCCCCATCTTCTACTGGGGGAATACTTTTCCCTCACTGGGATCACATTCTGAAAAATAAGTGCCTCCATAATGTTGGCTGCGTGTTGTGTGTAAAAGGCCATTTATCTGTGGGAAGGCAGTGCATCCCGTCTGGGGAACAGTTCTCGACCCATTTCCACTGACAGTCCAGGAGAGTCTTTGTCCTTCTTCATTCAGTGTCCAGGTATCATGCCACTGCGGATCGCTTGTTTGATGCCAATCACTTTGATTTTTTTTCCTCTTACTAGAATGGAATGAGGAGAGCCTCCTCACTGAGCCTTGTAGTGATGACTTGTGGTATCCAACGTTTAAAAAAAAAAGCTGTATATTGTTTTTTTCTTTTTATTACCAAAACATAATCTCAAATTGGCTGAGATTTTGAAAGCGTTGCCTGGTCGGTAAATCTTGATTACCTTTAGCTTTTGAAGCTCCTTTAGTTTGTGCCGTTTCCCTGCTGTGTCAGTTTCACTGTTTACACGTGGTTCAAAGAGGGCTTTGAAAGGATGAATCCATGTACGTCCTTCAGAGTGAAGCTCTGAAGGCTTTCAGCAGAGGATTCTCCTGTGATTCCAGCATGAAATGCCTTGCATGGAATCTTCACCCAAACGCAGCTATTTGCAGGTAATTGGATTGCCTCGGTCTCATAGTATGCTCATTTTTTAAATCTTTTATAGGAGACCTCCTACATTACTGCAGAAATCTTAAAACCAATCAAACCAGGCGTACCACATACCAGCAATACTTGCTGCAGAAAATTTAGTTGTGTACTCTGCATACCTAATAAGCCATTATTAATGTTTTAAGTTACACCTCGGCCTTTCCTGCAATGAGGGGTTTGCCTTTGACTCCTTTTTGTGTTCATTGTTTTGGGGATATTTTTGGAAAATGAATATATCTTTTTAAGAGACAGGAAAGAGAACAAATATAATGGGTACATCAGAAAAACAGGTGAGGAAAGTATTGAGCAAAAGTAGAAAAAAAGATACCCGTGGAAGTTTTTTTAAATCTGAACAAACCGTTAAGACGGTCTGTCCGTGTCAGGAAAACTGATGGAAAGAATAAGAAAGCCAAAATACGGTGGTTGTTTAACGTTGACCTCTTACATCTGTTTAAAGACGACTTGTTCCAGTATTAGAGTAGGCCAACACTATCCTCAAGTCTTACAGGTTGTGAGAGGTCATGAGCCCTGTTAGGGGTCAAAAGGACGTGCACCCTGGGATTGGATGCATTTATGTGTAAGTATTCTGAAGTTTCTAGTGAACTACACATATGACCTCTTGTAATGCAATTCCTTGGCTCAGGGCGTTACTGCTTGGCAGACAAATCAGGAATAAGCATCCGTGTGTGTGTGTTACTGCTAGGTGTGAGCAGTTCACTTTTGTCTGGCTTTTTGAAAAATAGACACTGTACATCTTCCATAACCAGCTGCAAATCAAGGCATTATTAAAAAAAGTAACATCCTACCTGTCAGGGGCGAGGTAGGCAGAGGCCAGCAGGAAGGACCCAAACGCAGACTTCTCATCAAAAAAAATACTTTAATAGTCCACTTCAAAAGCAAAAACATGCCTGGGGGGGGCAAACGCAGCCAGGTGCCAAGGACTGAATAACCGACAGGCTACAACATGCAAACAATGACGCGACAAAGGGGCACCAGGCTCACAGGGCTTAAATACACAAGGGAGGTGCAGGTGATTGGACACAGGTGGAAACAATCATGGACACTGCAGACAATCACAGGACAAGGCAGGAAGTGAAGTTACCCCAGGCACACAAGAGACATGAAACTACAAAATAAAACAGGAAGTAAACACAAACCGTGACACTAACTGCCCACTGCATAAACAAGATACTTCTATTAAACTCTTGCCTTTTGCCTCAACTGATGCATCTCTGCAATGTCAACAACCCAAAGCTACTAGAGAAAAATCAAAGAATTGCCGTTTTGTGATCACTTTTGTGCACTACATCTGGATCGCTTCTGTTCCCCCGTTCCAAACCCGCATGTCATTAAAACATGTCAGTATTTATTTGTTTGGAGAATCGTTTTGCCGGGTGTCATTTTGGGATCCAAACCCATAGCTTGGAAAACCTGTCTCTTTTTATCTTCTATACATTAAAACAAGTTCTGTGTTATCCAGGTAATCTGATTAAGCAGGTTATCTGTAATACATTGCATTTTGAGACTAATCCTCCCAGCCCTTTTAACACAATAAATGCTTTTATGAGCCTCAGTCCTTGTACATTTAAAGTCTTTCATGTGTAAGGATTTCAGCTGTGTGTTAACTCTGCCAATAAGACATGCTGTTTAAGACTTGGCAGCTACTCTGCCGCCTCCACAGTAAATGGTTTGCAGCTGACTTTAACACACAGTGGCTTTCAAAGTTTTATAAAAGATTTTTGTTGCAGCCAAAATGGATTTAGCGAGCTAAGGTTTCTGACCCCACTCTGGGTGTGCGTCAGTCACCTTTTCCCATGTCTATGACTTTGGAGCTTGGGCAAGTAAATCACAAATAATTAAAGGAACCATTTAACCCCCCCCCCCCTCAAGACACCTTTGAAGTTGTAAGAAGTATTGCTAGAGAGCAAGATATGTGTGTGAGGGCTGGTGTGTGTGTGTTTATCAGTCGTCTCATTCTACCTGATGTAACGTAAGCAAATACGCCCACACACACACACACACACACACACACACACACACTTGTGTTTTAACAAGATACGCCTGCTGCCTGCTAACATTGTATTTCCAGTGTATATTAGGAAGGGAAGTTATAATAAAGGTAATAGAGGTGCTTGATGTGTGTGCATCTGTGTGTGTGTGTGTGTGTGGGG
This sequence comes from Pungitius pungitius, assembly GCF_949316345.1. NCBI lineage: Eukaryota > Metazoa > Chordata > Actinopteri > Perciformes > Gasterosteidae > Pungitius > Pungitius pungitius. The sequence goes on from NC_084910.1 coordinate 506,493, forward strand.
GGGGGGGGGGGGGGGTGGAGAAAGAGAGAGAGAGCAAGAGAGGTGAGGAGAGAGCAAG